>NW_016108141.1:26716-52004 GCF_001604975.1 Cebus imitator
TTTTTTTGAGATAGAGTCTTTCTCTGTTGACCAGGCTGAAGTACGTTGGCATAATCTTGGCCCACTGCAACCTCTGCCTCCCAGGTTCAAGCAATTTTCCTGCCTCAGCCTCCTGAATAGCTGGAATTACAGGTGCACGCAACCACGCCTGGCCATTTTTTGTGTTTTTGGTAGAGACAGGATTTCACCATGTTGGCTAGGCTGGTCTCAACCTCCTGACCTCAGGTGATCCACCCACCTCGGCCTTCCAAAGTGCTGGGATTACCGTCATGAACCACTGAGCCCAGCCCTGTTTCCTTCATTTAGCAGATGAAGAACCTGAGGCCTAGAAAGGGTAAATAGTCTCCTCAAGGTCACACAGCAAGTGAGTGACAGAATAGGATTCTGTGGCATATACTCCTGGTTGCCTCTTTTTCCTCATTTCCTCCTTTTCTGGTCAATAGAACCCTTGTATTTCTGGATGTGGCAGTGTACCCGCCTATGAAGCTGCCTGTTAATGAGATATAAGTAAAAGTTGTTGAGTGGCATTGCCAGGAAAGCTCTTTAAATGGGGTTCCCGTAACTGCACAGAATACCCCTTTCCCCTTACCACCTTCCTGCCACGTCCTACAAGGAACAAGGCTGTGCAGCTCACAGTAGCCGTCCTGGGCCATGAGGCTACTTTGAGGTTGAAGCCAAGCACTGAGAATGGTAGAGCAGAAAAACAGATGGCCCTGCAGTCCCTACTGATAATAGAGTCACCATATGAGTTTTGATTGCCTGCCTGCCTCCTCCTTTATTTGGAAGGAAGGAACAAGACATTCTAGCTTCTTTAAGTCCCAGTTATCATAGGCCTCAACTGGCAGCTGTCGGCAATTCCTAACTCATAGATTCTAACTTGATCTTATTGTTTCCCTCCTCTTACCACCAAGCTGTAATATACTTTGTTATAATGAAGTTACCCTAAGATCCCTAGATTCTTCTTGCTATTTTGTACTTTACTATAGTGTGACCTTGGACACATCGGTTAGGTTTTATGAGGCCCCCGCTCCACCATTTTTTTACATCTTTGGAATGGGACTTATTCATGCTCTAACTACTCTGAAGGCTCATTATGGGGGATATGCTTGTAAACTTCAAGTGTTCATGTGTGATGTGTAGTTTTTGAAGGTGGTTATGGCCATCCTTGGGCAAGCTGAAGGGTACCAAAAAGGAAGCTTTTAGAATATGAATATAGTTTTCTGGTTTTATCATTTTGCCTAGTGCCAACTTAATTCAGAATAAATAAATAGAAGCTGTGAAGGGAGGTGATGCTGTCCCTGCTCTGATGCATTTGAGCAGATTAACAATTGCATTGCTGATGAGCCTTAGAATGCATGCCAGGGCTGCTGCACAGGACTGAGAGTTCATTTGTTTTCAATATGGCTGCCTTCATTATACTGGAGCTTTGTTTCCAGAAGATACATTAATCAAGGAATCATTATACTGGATGATAGTTAACCGCTTTTTCTCTGAGAGCTGGCCAAGAACAAAGGGCTCAGAGGAAAATGTTTGCACAAGATGTAGAGAATTAGTTTTTCTGGCAATAAATGTCAGCATTTCCAAATAGTCCTTTGAAACTAGTGCAGAGGTGTTCATATAACACTCAAAGGCCCCCAGCATAGGGCCACCCATGTAAATGATCCTGTCTTATCTTGCCACCACACCCTTTGTTTCTTCATTCCTTCACAACGACTCCCCTCGACATACACATTAGCTCAGTGGAGACTACTGGAGCTATCTGGAGATTACAAGGTAGATTCATTTCTTAGTTAAAGTGTAACTATTGCCAGTGGAGGGTGCGTCTGGAAGTGGGGTTCATTTGGAATAAGGAATACTATTGCAAGTTTTAAAATGTGCACAGCTTGGGCAACAAAGCAAGACCCCATCTTTGTAAAAAATAAAATAAATTAGCTGGGCCCAGTGGTGTGTGCCTATGGTCCCAGCTACTCCGAAGGCTGAGGTAGGAAGATTGCTTGAGCCCAGGTGTTTGAAGCTGCTGTGAGTCATGATTGCGCCACTGCACACCAGCCTGGGTGACAGAGCAAGACCTTATCTCTAAAATAAAATGTGCAAACTTCTATTTGAATATTACTCTTAATTAGATGCTTAATAATGTGACATGCCTTTATATCACAAGTAACATTTTATCTCCCACCTTGTTCCATTCCTGTTTCTCCTCTATAGAAAGTTTCATGAGGTATTCAATTTTGTAACATGGCTTGGTATTTCTTACTTCTCTGTAGCAGTGGGAACTCTAAAGAGTGCTTCTCAGACTTTGTCTACAGATCACCTGGAGATCTTGTTCAAATGCAGATATGATGTAGTAGGTTTTGGGTAGAAGAATCTTCCTGTGGATCAGCCTCCCGAGTAGGTGGGATTACAGGTACTTGCCACCACACTCGGCTAATTTTTGTATTTTTTAAGTAGAGACAGGGTTCCTCCATGTTGGCCAAGCTGATCTCAAACTCCTAATCTCATATGATCTGCCCGCCTGGGCCTCCCAAAGTGCTGGGATTAGAGACGTGAGCCACTGCACCTGGCCAACTCTGCATTTCTAACAAGGTCCCAGTGATGCTACTGCTGGTGGTCCCGGGGCCACATTTTGAGTAACAAGGCCCTCAGTTGTCTCTTCTGTAGGGCCAGGTTTCTCATCTCTTGGCAGGACATCAGAATCAACTTCAATGCTTTAAAAAAGATGCACTCGTGACCCCACCCTCAGATTTCCAGATTCATTACTTCTGGAATAGTTGCTGAGGAACCGGAATTTTAAAGTTGTAAGTAAGGTGAGAATCACTAGCTTAGTATCTTATTTAAAAATATAATGTTGATTGATTTCAGTGTGATTTCTTATAATTTGAACTGTTAGGTTTTTCCATCTTAAGTAATTCATGTTGTGATAACTTTTATTCAAACAGAATAAATAGCATCTACCATGCATTTTTCATTTCCCCCCTTTTTTCAGCTTTGTTGAGGTATAATTAACAAATGAAAATTGAATATATTCAAGATGTACAAAATGATTACCACAATCAAGCTAATTAAAATATCCCTCACCTCACATAGCTATCTTTTTTTTTGTTTCTTACTGTGAGAATACTTAAATTCTACTCTTAACAGCAAGTTTCAAATATAATACATTATTATTAATTATAGTCACCATGCTATATACTTGGCCCCCAGAACTTACTTATTTTATGACTAAACGTTTATACCTTTCAACAACACCTCCCCATTTACCCTACCCTCACAACTCCTGGTAACCACCCTTCTACTCTCTGGTTCTTTTCCCTTTCTTTCTTTTTTTGAGACAGCGTCTCACTCTGCAATGGCGCAGTCTCTGTTCATGGCAACCTCTGCCTCCCAGGCATGGGATTTTCTCCCATTCCATGGGTTTTCTTTTTTTTTTTTTTTTTTNTTTTTTTATTACTATTATTATTATTTTTTGCTTTGCAGAAACTTTTTAGTTCCACCATGAATTTTATACAGGGATTTTAGTCAACTCCTCTATTATTTTATAGTTTAAGTAAGCTCCACATAAAGAATGGTGTAGTGAGTTATCATTGAAATAACAGGAAAACACTGTATGTGTTCGTTGTTCTTTCAGCTTGCAAGAAACAGGCATGTTCACCTTAGCTGATGTAGGCTTATTAGAAGGATATACATGGAGTTGAAAGACACGGGAAATATGGCTGAGGGCAGTAGCTCACACCTGTTATCCCAGCACTTTGGGAGGCTGAGGCAGGTGAATCACTTGAGGTCAGGGTTTCGAGACCAGCCTGGCCAACATGGTGAAAACCCATCTCTACTAAAAATACAAAAATTAGCCAGACATGGTGATATGCACCTGTGATCCCAGCTACATGGGAGCCTGACGCATGAGAATTGCTTGAACCCAGGAGGTGGAGGCTGCAGTGAGCCGAGATTGCACCACTGCACTCTAGCCTGGGTGGGTGACAGAGCAAGACTGTGTCTTAAAAAATAAAAGAGAAAGACGCAGGAAGTAGTTTCAGAAGGTATTAGAAAATGAGAGTAACTCTAAAAAACTGACAGCAAATAGCTACTCTGGAGAACATTTTTTAATAAGTTGAGATGACTCTGTTGTTCCTTATGGTTAGTGACACTACAGTTTAGTGATGTCTGCTTCCATGGCTTCTAAGGTACTGAATAATTGGCTGTCTTTTGTTTTTCTCACAGTCAGCCTCCCCAAGAAAGAGGTTCTAAGTAGGTTGGTCAGCCACAGTTCTGCACAGGATGGCCGTTTGTGGCAGGGGTCTTCTGCCCATTTACCTTTGTGGTTTATGGCAAACCTATAGAGAGCTGCCTTTTCGGACCCATCCTAGGTCACTTTGCTGGGGCAAGATGGTGGAGTTTTGTGGTACCCAAATGCTCATCTACATACTAGAAATGCCTGCAATTGCTTCTGTCTGATGGGTCCTAGCGCCTGTGGGGGATACTTGAGGTTTTTCAGAATGGAAAGAGGGTAGAGTTGGTAGGCTCCAGGAATAACCTGACCACTCTGACTTTCAGCAATGTGAGTTTCCTGAGGGAAGAGGCTTATTTTGTTCATATCCCTCATAACTCAGAACAATGCCTGGTACACGTGCTCAGTGCATACTTGTCAAATAGGACAGGCTTGAGTTTTTAAAATGGTTTAGGCCAGGCATGGTGGCTCACACCTGTAATTCCCGCACTTTGAGAGGCTGAGGTGGGCAGATCGCTTGAGGTCAGGAGCTCAAGACAAGCCTGGCCAACATGGTGAAACCCCATCTCTACTAAAAATACAAAATTAGCTGGGTATGGTGGCACATGCCTATAATATCAGCTACTTGGGAGGCTGAGCAGGAGAATCACTTGAACCTGGGAGGTGGAAGTTGCAGTGAGATTGTGCCATTTCACTCCAGCCTGGACAACAAGAGTGAAACTCTGTCTCAAAAAAAAGAAAAAAAAAAAAAAAAAAAAGGGTTTAATGTAGTCTTTATTTTTAGTTCGATTACATTTAATTCTAACTGGAACTCTTACGTTTACAAGGTTAAAGGCACATCTCTCCTCTGCTCGTGGCTTACCCTGTGGAGGGGAAACCATGTATGCTAATATGTAAAACTTCATGTTTTCCTGTTTCTTTCTTAATCCTGAGCACATTAGATGTTTGCCATTTGGAGTCAATACAGCCGACCCAGGCTTTGGGCTGCTACATAGTTCATGGATGTCAAGTCTAGTGCCCAGAGGCCTCCCCAGTTGTCCTCAGAGATAGCAAAGGGGCTCCGCAAGGCCTTGAACTCCTGAATACGATACCTTTCCTCAGGCCCCATGGGCCCGCCGCACCTGCCGGACGGATCTAGCGCCAGGAACTCTGGGAAGGCAGAGCCTCAGGGTTGGCGCCCTGAGCGGCTTGTCCGGCTTGCGTGGGCTCCGCCATTTTGAGTCCTGATTAAATTGAATTATGAAGCTTTCATGTCGATTTGGATATTTGGCCAAAGAAAGCTCATTTTCAGGTACAGAGGGAGACACTGAAAAGATAGAAGTTGTCATTAGGTGTGATTGCAGCAGCTGCTGCTTTTTTAAAAAAGCCCCAGACCCTTAAAATTGTAAATAACGATGCGGGAAGGTGGATGATAAAAATATTTGAGAGAGAATCTGCTGGGTTAGTGACACAGGATGCAGGGCCTCAACATGAGGGACTAGTCCAGTGTTGCTAACGTTTCATGACTTGGAAAAAGGTGGTTGCCGTTTGACAACCTCTTTAAGAAAGAGACAATGACACTGAACATTTAGTATTAAACCTTAATTACAGCGCGTTTGCTATTAATGTTAAATTTAATGAAGACTTCTGTAGCATTTAGAACAAACCTTTCAATAGCTCTTTGAGCACATGGGTTTTGCAAACGTTGTAGAATGTAATTTGGTATTGCTCACCTCATAGGTTTCCAGTGAATGTTTAATGAAGTTAATGAAGAATTGGGGCTTTAATTTCAATATTCTTTTTCTCCCCTCTGTTTTAGTTGAGTCCCTAGCTTTCTTCTCCTTCCCTATCTAACTTGTTTCTGCTCACCTTTTCTTTTCTTTCTTTTTTTTTTTTTTCCAGACTGAGTCTCGCACTGTCACCCAGGGTGGAGTGCAGTGGCACACGACCTCAGTTCACTGCAACCTCTGCCTCCCAGATACAAGCAATTCTCCTGCCTTAGCCTCCCGAGTAGCTGGGATTGCAGGCGCCCACCACCACACCTGGCTAATTTTTTTGTATTTTTAGTAGAGATGGGGTGTCACTATATTGGCCAGGCTGGCCTCTAACTCCTGACCTCGTGATCCACCCGCCTCGGCCTCCCAAAGTGCTGGGATTAACAGACGTGAGCCACCGCGCCTGGCCCTAGTCCCTCGCTTTCTTACTCCTGTGGTAGGCGTTTTTTAAAAGTACCAACTTTTTAGCATGTCTGAACAAAATATTTATCAATCATTTATTTAGTACTAAATATATGTCAGGAACTCATGTAATCCTCCTAACAAACCTGGAAGGCAGGTTCTTTTGTTATCCTGTTCTTAAAATGAGAAAAATGAGGTAAAGAGCTGGGATTTGAATCCCTGTAGTCTTTTCTTCTTTAATTTTTAAATTTACATACAGTAAAATTGGCTGCTTTTTGGTGAACAGTTCTATGAATTTTATTACACATGTAGTTTCTTGTGGCAACTACCATAGTCGCCATACAGAACAGTTCCATCACCTGGAAATTCCCTGTGCTGCCCTTTGTCGTCAGACCTTCTCTACATGCCTTTCTACTGGCAAGCATCTGTCTGCTCTCTGTCGCTATAATATTGCCTTTTTGCGGGCACGGTGGCTCACGCCTGTAATCCCAGAACTTTGGGAGGCTGAGGGGGGAGGATCACGAGGTCAAGAAATCGAGACCATCCTGGCCAACATGGTGAAGCCCCGTCTCTACTAAAAATACAAAAATTAGCTGGGCGTGGCGGCGCCCCAGCTACCCGGGAGGCTGAGGCAGGAGAATTGCTTGAACCCGAGGCGGAGGTTGCAGTGAGCCGAGATCGCGCCACTGCACTCCAGCCTGGTGCCTACTGACCTAGCGAGACTCTATTAAAAAAAAAAAAAAAAAAAAAAAAAAAGCCTTTTCTAGAATATTAAATAAATGAATTCATAAACCTCTGAGACTGGTTTCTTTACTCAGGAGAATGCCTTGGACATTCATTCATTTTGTTACTATGTCAATAGTTTGATCTATTTTACTGCTGAGTAGTAGTCTATTGTGGGAATGTACCAGTTTGTTTATGCATTTACCTGATGAAGGATATTTAGATAGTTTTCAGTGTTTGGTGATTATGAATAAGCTGCTATAAACATTTGTGTACAGGTTTCCTGGGTCATATGGTAAATACATGTTTAATTTTATAATAAATTTCCAAACTGTTTTCCAGAGTGGCTATCTTGTTATGCATTATCACCAGCAATGTATGAGAATTCTCATTGCTCTTTATTCTCACCAGCACTTGATGCTGCTAGATTTTTCTAGTTTTTGTTTGTTTGTTTTTAGCCATTTTAATAGAGGTATAGTGATATTTCATTGTGATTTTAATTTGCATTTTCCTTTTGGCTAATGATATTGAGCATCTTTTCATATAGTTAATTGCAATCCATATGTCATCTTTGGGGAAGACTGTTCAAGTCTTCACACATTTAAAAATTGGCTTGTTTTTGTATTGTTGTTTGGGGATCTCTTTATTCTACATTCAAATCTTTTGTTGGATATGTGAGTTTGAAAATATTTTTTCCTAGTCTGTAGCTTATCTTTTTTTTTTATTTAACAGAATCTTTAGCTCTTTGAACATATTTGAAATAGCTGATATAGTCTTTGTCTAGTAAATCCAGTGTCTGGGCTTCCTCAGAAAGAACAGTTTGTATTGATTACTTTTTTTTCTGTGTATGGGCCATATTTCTTATGTCTTTGCATACCTTGCATTTACCAGTTGAAAACTGAACATTTTGAATATTATAATGTAACAGCTCTGGAAATCAGATTCTTCTGCCTCCCCCCAGGTTTGTTATTGCTGCTTGTTATGTTTGTTGTTTGTTTAGTGACTTCTCTGAACTAATTTTGTAAAGTTTATATTCTTTGTCATGCATGACACTGAAGTTTCAGTTTAATTAACTTAGTGGTCAGCTAGTGATTGGACAGAGTTTTTTTGTTTGTTTTTGTTTTTAATGCCTACAACCAAAAAGAACCTCTCAGCTTATGCAGATGGGCCCTGTTGTGTTTTACACACCTTTGATAGCCAGGCAGTTTACAGCTCTGCTTAGCCTTTACTTCTTTGTGCATATTCTGAAGTTCAGCCAGAGGTGGCAGCTTAGGGCCTTTGCAGGTCTTTTCTGAGCATGTGCCTACCGTAAGGCAGTTGGCCTTCTAGATTCCGAGGAATATGTGGGATCTATTTGAAGCCCCTATTCCTCAAAGTATCTCATTCTCTAGCCTATCCTCAACCTTTTTGGTTAGTTTGTTTGCCCAAACTGTTACCCTCATGCAGCAGCAACTAATATATTTATTTGCTTTTCAATATTTTCAGCAAGTGCCCTCTAACTAGCCACTTTTGCACTGATAGTTCCAAATTAGGTAAGATAAAAGAAAGTCTTTTCCAGGGAGTCACCAGACAGGTCAAGACAAATTATTATAGTTCTTTGTGAATAAGGTTCGTTTTGCTACTTCTGGTCCTGATATTTGTACCAGGAATGCAGGCCAACATTTTCGAGGTTCCCACTGAGCTGGGGAAGGAGGGAAGGGACCAGGGTAAGTTAAAATGCCACAAAGCTTGATATTCTAACCAAAATCCAGTTGGTTTTTCTGGATTCAGTGTTTCACTAGTTGCTACAAGCCTTTGGTTAGTTTCTAGAGTTCTGAAAAGTTGATTCTGCCGGTTTCTGTCAGGTTTTTATTGCTTTTATGGAGGGATAGACTTTTGGAGTTCTTAACTCTGCCATTTTTGCTGATGTCACTCAGATATATCAAATATGGCTTTAAAAGCTGATTAAGATAATCAGAGCGGGGATGGGTAGTATGGACCTCTACTCCCAGCTACTCAGGATGCTGACGTGGGAAGATTGCTTGAGCCCAGGAGTTTGAATCCAGCCTGGGCAACACAGTGAGACCCTATCTCTTTAAATAAATAAATAAATAAGGCTGGGCACAGTGGCTCACGCCTGTAATCTCAGCACTTTGGGAGGCCAAGGCAGGTGGATCACTTGAGCCCAGGAGTTTGAGACCAACCTAGGCAACATGGTGAGACCTCCATCTCTACAAAAAATAGAAAAGATTAATCAGGCATGATGGTGAGCACCTGTAGTCCCAACTGCTTTGAAGGCTGAAGTGGGAGGATCACTTAAACCCAGGAAGTCAAGGCTGCAGTGAGCCATGATCTCCAGCCCAGGTGACAGAATGAAACCCTGTTTTAAAATAAATTTTAAAAGATTATCAGTGTTTTTATGAGTAAACCAGCCTAAGTTTAAAAAAAGAGGGAGAGAGAGAGAGAGAGAAGTTAGGGATACTCTTAACCCATTTTTGAAGTTTTTCTGCATTCTATAGTAGCATTATTGAGGTATTTTTATAAAGAGGAGCCTCATTCAGCTGGTTACAGTGCTGGGCTCAAATCCCTTGCAGATCCTGAATGGGGTAGCTTGCTTTTCTCAATTCCAGGCCATATACCACCCCAAACCCCTTTGTTACTTTTCAAAACATGATATCCAAGGGATATCTGGCCAGGGGAACTCCATATTTCTCTTGTTGTTAGAGTGGCTCAGAGGAAGTAGCTTTACTGCACTATTCTGAACAAGTCAATCATGTTAAAAAATAATGTATGGCTAACACTGTGGGGAGTGGAATCAAGGAGGGCTTGGAGTGTGTCGCTTTATACTTCTGTATTGTTTCACTTACAATGAATATTACTTTTGAAATTAAAGAAATATAAATTTAAAATGCTGTGAGAAATAATTTCCTGCTGGTCCAGTATATTTGTTGCTCGTATTCTAGTATTTTAAAAACCTATTTTTCCCTAAAATGAATTACTATAGTGATCATAGCAAATGCTGTCCTGTTAATAAAAGAAATCATTGATAAACTATTCAAGAAATGGTAGTAGAAAGGAGTATATAATTGCATTTCCTCTGAAGATTATTTTTCAGAACACTGGCTAATTTATCATTTGTTTACCTGTTTGGTCTCATGACATTTACTTCTTTTCATGACAGCTATGATCACTCAAAAAGCAAATCCTCATTTATAACCAGACTATTGAAAGCTGTTTAATATCATCAAAACCAATATTTAGCATTCCCTGCTTTCTTTATTATTTGTATATCATCTCTATCTTGTGACCCAAAAGAACCTATTCTAGAGGAGTAGATCCAGAAGACATGCATTCTAATGCTCAACCTCCCACTAGCCTGCTGTATGACCTTAATTTAATTTCTCAGATTCTTCATTGACAATATGAAAGATTTAGACCCAGGGCCCAGGCTCACTGACTGTTTTTGTGAATTAAGTTTTATTGTCTATAGCTGCTTTTGTCCTATATCTGCAGAGTTGAGTCATTGCAACAAAGTCCATGTGTTCTGCAAGCCGAAAATACTTACTGCCTGACTCTTTACAGAAAAAGTTTGCTAACTTCTACCAGGTTTGTTTTCAGGTTCAAAATTCTTTGTTCTAGTTTTGGAATACTTGGGCCAACGGTTTTTTTCATCAGGGTTTTTCTTAGCAAATCACCAGAAATATTTGACTTGAAGAGGGGAAACACCAATAAGTCATACATTCTTGTTAGACACCAGTACCTGTCATATTTTGTTGTTAATGCTGTGATTACAACTTCTAGAGCTCATTATCTTATAACAGTTAATATTCAACTGGTGAGATGTAGCTTAGCCTCACCTGTGGTACTCATTCTGGTATCCTGGCTGAAGGAGCAATCCCTATCTGGGAAAAAGAACAAATGGACAAAGCACGTACCAGTGTTTATAACTTTGCTCAGAAGTGGCATGTATCACTTCTACTCACATTTCTTTGGTTAACCTGACATTAATGGTATGGGAGAAATATCCTTCTGCAGGAGATCCTGCAAGTTGCATTGTACCTTGAGTGGCTGGATAATCCTTTTACACAGAGGGCAGTGAATTGTCGGGAACAACAAAGTCATCTACCACAGAGTTTGAGCAGACCAAAACTCATGGCAAAAAACTTGGTTTTGAACCTCTTTGTGTGTTATTCTTCATAAACTCCTTGCAAATAATAGTCACTAGAAATTGACCCAATGAACTTTGGAGTATATTGTAGTTCTCTCAGCTTGCTTAGTTAATGCTCAGTGAAAGAATGTAATGTGCCTCCGGGTTTCTTTTTTGTAGAGTCTTGATGTCTTTAACTTATTGTATTGGTCCATTCTCACACTGTTAAAAAGAAATACCTGAAATTGGGTAATTTATTTTAAAAAGAGGTTTAATTGGCTAATGATTCTGCAGGCTATACAGGAAGCATGGCTGGGGAGGCCTCAGGGAGGTTTCAGTCATGGCAGAAGGCAAATGGGAAGCAGGCACATCTTCACATGGCCAGAGCAGGAGGAAGAGAGAGCGGGGAGGTATCGCACACTTTTAAAACAAGCAGATCTCACAAGAACTCTATCATGAGAACTACACCAATGGGAGATGGTGTGAAACCATGAGAAGCCACTCCCATGATCCAGTCACCTCCCAACAGACCCCACTTCCAAATTGAGGATTACAATTTGACATGAGATTTGGGTGGGGACACAGATCCAAACCATATCACTTACATTTCTTACTCTAAATTGTTTGTCCGCCAAGGTTTCATATCTCATTGAATGACAGACACCACTTAAGTTGCCCAGAAAGCTGGGTGAAGTACTTAACTTTACTTATCAGATTCTATTACATAATCAAATATATATATATATATATATATGAAATCAATTACCAGATTCCATTTGTTAAATCTATCTCCGATGTAGGTCTTGATTCTGTCTACTTGTCTCCATCTTCATTGCCACTATCCTGTTCCAGGTACCTTCTGGTCATTTGCAACATCCTTGGAACTGGCCATTCTGGGTCCTGACTTGTTTCTCTAATCCATTCTCTATAGAACCACCAAAGTGATTTTCATAAAACACAAACTGATCATGTTATTTCCCTGAATTAAAACATTTCAGTGGTTTGTACTATTGTACCCTTCCCTAAAAGCTCAAATTTCTTAACATTGCCATACACCTTTTAAAAAAATAAAGTGGAACACTTGATGAATTTGCATGTCACTGTTGCCATGCTACTCTCGGTATCGTTCCGACTTTATGTGTTGCTGATGTGAGCACATCGACATACTACCTTTTGTTCCCTTTATTTTTTTTTATATTCCCAGTTCTGTCCTGTTACACTCAGCTTACACGGCTTTAAAATATAATCTTCTAGAAATTTTTTCCTAGAGCATATTTTATGAACTCAGTATTTGCTAAATGTTTTTTCATTTGTAGAGAGTCAAACACTTGATAAAAAAAAAAAAAAACGTTGTGCAAAACTGATGTGTATAGTATCGCACAGAGTCCAATGCAGAATGCTCCCATCCTGCTGCTCTATAGGTTGTTCCTTCTCAGAAGGGCTTATCATCGGGCTCTAAAGAAAGCAGGTTGGGGCAATGTTTATAGTAGCAAAGATCTGGAACCAACCCAAATGTCCATCAATGATAAACTGGATAAAGAAAATGTGGCACATATACACCATGGAATACTACGCAGCCGTAAAAAACAATGAGTTCGTGTCCGTCATAGGGACATGCATGAATCTGGAAACTATCTCAGCAAACTGACACAAGAACAGAAAACCAAACACTGCATGTTATCACTCATAGGCAGGTGTTGAACAATTAGAACATGTGGACACAGGGAGAAGAGCATCACACACTGTCAGTTGAGGGGGGGCTAGGAGACGGATGGCGGGGGAAGGTGAGGGTGAGGAGGGATAATGAGGGGAGAAATACCAGATATAGGTGATGGGGGGTCGAAGGCAGCAAACCACCTTGCCATGTATGTACCCATGCAATAATCATGCATGATCTGCACATGTACCCCAGAACCTAAAGCACAATTAAAATTTTAAAAAAGCTAGATTGACATTGGTTTTATTTTACTTTCTCTGCAAACTGTTTTTAGAAGTTTAAAATAGGCCTGTTTTGGAACTAGTTGTTTATAGGACCTCTTTAAATGGGTTGACATATTTTTCCTTGTATGACACTAACTCAGCAGCCTCTGAATAAACAGAATGTGAAACACAAGTGCATTTTTTTTTTCGTTTGTGGTACTGTCTCCTTGAGGTCTTTCATATTATTCCTCTGTTTCAGAAATAAAAATAGCTCCATTGAACTCATAAGGGAATAGGAGATTTCTTCTAAAATTCAAATACTTGGCTTTGAAGATACTACAGTGATTTTAATTTTTTTTTTTTTTTTTAAGAGGGAGTTGCTCTGATGCCCAGCCTGGAGTGCAGTGGCACAATCTTGGCTCATTGCAACTTCAGCCTCCCGGATTCAAGTGATTCTCCTGCCTCAGCCTGGGACTACAGATGTGTGCCACCATGCCTGGCTAATTTTTTGTATTTTTAGTAGAGACAGGGTTTCACCATGTTAGCCAGGATGGTCTCGATCTCCTGACCTTGTGATCTGCCCGCCTCAGTCTCCCAAAGTGCTGGGATTACAGGGGTGCACCACCACCCCCAGATGATTTTAATTTTTTATGGCCAAAATCCTTCATTATTTAAAGTATATTGATACAGATTTCTTTGATCAACCAACTGCTATTTTTTCTTTTTATCTAGCCTAGTAATATGGAATTTTTAATAAACTTAATCAACTTTGAACTCTGAAGCTTTGCAGTTGCTGCAACCACAGCTTTCTGTTATCATAAACTGATTTTAAAAAGCAAGATTTTAAACATTTAAAGAGAAATCAGTGGCATTATTGACCATGACCAAATCCTTAAGTATGAGAAGAAAGGGTAGAGGGTGACGGTGAGGAACACTACAGTTATGTGGGGGATTTGAACTTTTTATGTAGGGTATTTCTGTCACATTTTGGTTTTTGTTTTAATAAATAGACATGGAAAAAGGAAAAAATTTTTGATTTTTGTTTTAATAAATATACGTGGAAAAAATTTTTAAGTTTTTTTTTTAATAGATGTGGAAAAAAATTTAAGTTTTTTTTTTTTTAAGTGAAAAGATCTTTGATTTCTTCTTCCGTAGGGAGGCAGCAATCTTATTGGGGTTAAAACAGGCTGCTTTGTGATTATATTATAATGTTCTGTGAGTTCTGTGAATATAGGGAATTCTGGAACATCTTCAAATAACATGAAAAAAGTATCATAAATGTGGATGAGTGCTTTCTTGGATGCAGTGTTAAGGTGATATGGAGAGGAGGGTCCTTGATTCCAACAGGTTCTTCTGCTTTTACTTCTCTAGTCCTGCCCTCTCTTCTGAACTCTAGACTGCCTATGTATCATCTCTACTTGGATATCTAATAGGCCTCTTAAATCTAAAATGTCTGTGTTTTGTTTCCTGTTGCTATTATAACAAATTAGCTACAAATATAGTTGCTTAAAACAACATGAATTTATTACCCTGTAATTCTGGAGGTCTAAAGTCTGAAGTCAGTTTCACTGAGCCAAATTCAAGGTACTGTCAGGGCTGCATTCCGTCTGTAGACTCTAGGGGAGAATCCGGTTTTTGCCTTTTCTAGCTCCTAGATGCCAGCTGCATTCCCTGGCTGATGGCCCTTTGCTCTGTCTTCAAAGCCAACAGTGTAGCGTCTTCATTACTCCCTTCCTTCTGCTTCCATCCTTCTGTCTTCTGCATACTCTCATTAGTATCACTGACCCTGATCCTCCTATCTTACTTTTATCAGAAGCCATGTGATTGATTACATTTGTCCCACCCAGATAATACAGATAATGTCCCCATCTCAGGATACTTAATCATATGTGCAAAATCCCCTTTACTGTGTGTAGTAACATATAAACAGATTCTGGGGATTAGGACGTGCACATCCTTAGAGGGGCCATTGTTTAGCCTACCATTTGATTTCTTAGTCTGGCAAACCTATTCTTCCTGTAGCCTTCCTCATTTTATTTAATGATACAACATTCTCAGACCAGTAACCGATGGTCATTCTTGATTTTTCTTTTGTCTTTATTTTTTCCTTCTACCATCCACATCCAACTCATTAAATCACATCCAAATCCAATCAATATGTTATCTTGCTTCTACTACCCTACTTTCTCTAGATTTGTTTTCTTCTCACTAATTTTCACTAAAAGCAGAATACCATTAGCATTCTGGAGCCATAGGCCCTCATCCTATCCTATTCTTTTTTACTCCTTAGTGTTCAAAGTTAATTATAGTACAAGGCTGTGTAGGTTACGTGTCATAAGAATGGCACAGAAAGTGCCACAGGACTAGATTCCAATTACTTTATCCAGCTAAATGGAGATGGAAAGTGAAGGCTTACATGGTAATAGACAGTAGAGAGAATTTAGGTTGGTTGAGGATAATTATCCTGGAAGGCAAATAGAATTTCCATTAAAGATTTCTGTCTTGGCCAGGCACAGTGGCTCATGCCTGTAATCTCAGCACTTTGGGAGGTCGAGGCAAGCGGATCACGAGGTCAGGAGTTCGAGACCAGCCTGACCAACAGGGTGAAACCCCATCTCTACTAAAAATACAAAAATTAGCCAGGCATGGTGGTGAGCGCCCGTAATCCCATTTACTTGGGAGGCTGAGGCAGGAGAATCGATTGTACCCGGGAGGTGGAGGTTACAGTGCAGTGAGCTGAAACCACACAATTGCACTTCAGCCTGAGCGACAAAGTGAAACTCTGTCTCAAAAAAAAAAAAAAAAAAAGGAGATTTCTATCTTTTTTATTCTTTGGACAGTGAATGTTTATTCTCAATTATTAACAGCAGAGAATATATTAATCTGATTTCTGATTATTTTGAATGACTCCTCCCCTTCCTCCCTTCTCTGAAGCAGTGAAGCAGTATGTTTTAAAAAGTTCTCAGGGATCTGATTTCTAGTGTGTGGATAAACTATACACAGTCAGTTGGGTGGGGAGAATGAAGTCAAGCATCTGAAAAGATAAAATATTCACTGTTGAAATAATAGCAAAATATAGCTTCTACATTTTATTATTTTGAATCCTTTTTCTATAATGGCCTCACATTTTTGGGGTAACGTTACAGTTTATAAGGAAAAACGGGTTATTACCTGAACTAGTCTATTGTGAAAAGGTTTGAAAATACCTAAATTTAAACATTTTCCCTACATTTAGGGAAAAAATTGCTCATAGGATTTTTAGCAACCTTTATTTGTTAAAATCTCACATTAATTAAAACTCCTCAAGATGCATGAAATGAAAACTGAAGCCTATTAAAATCAGATATTCCACAGAATAAAATATTCTGCAAATTTATATTTATTTTTAAGGCAGAAATGCTATGTTGAGCCCCACAAAAGTAAAAGTGTCAAGATGTCCCTGTTATTTCCTCCTCATTTGTTCAGTTGTGGTGTTACTGATTAAATTAGTTACCAGTAAGTACTTAATAATTTTGTTTTGTGAATGCAGATATTTATTGTGTGTTTGTTTATTGATTTATTTTCTGCAGGGGACAGGCTCTGAGTGTGCACTGGTTGGCCCCCTGCCAACCTCCAGTGCCCCCCTCCCCCACACAAATGTTTATTGATTTTTTTTCCCCTTCAGTAATGTGTTACCGGGTGCTGTATGTCATGTTTGGGGTTGAACTTTTCATTTTATTTCTTAGCAATTGAAACAGAAAATGTATATAGAAGTTTGAGCCTTTCTTTGAAATAGAATCACAGAAATTGTTGAGATCTCTGAAGATCCCTAAATATATTACAAATAAGGAATTGTTTGTATACTTTAAGCAAGAGTGAAACTCTCCCTGTTCGTGTTTTAAAAATAGCTTTAATGAGTTATAATTCACATACCATCCAGCTCACCTATTCCCTGTTAATTTATAACAATTCTCTTTTTTTCCCTGTTAATTTTAAAAACCATTTTCTAGGGTCTTTTTAATGTGTTTTTTAGATATTCACTGCCTCCTTTTCTAATCAGTGGCAGAAATAAGTGGGTTGAGGTATCAAAAGAAAGGCATTCTAGGTATAGAGGACACAGGAAATAAGGCCTTGAGGTTGGAAATTGGACGAGGGAATGAGAACACTTGTCTGGATAAGAAGAAGAAAACAAACAAGAAGTGAGTTAGTTGTCTTGGTGATGAATTCTGAAGTTGATGGTAAGAAACGGGCTGTGCCTTTCTCAAGTCACTTGGTAAATAGGGCCTTACTCTAAGGACAGTGCAGATAAAGAATAGGGGAAGATGATAAATAAGACAGCACATAGCCTCATGTGGAATCTCACTGATGTTCAGGATATAGCAGTCCTTGTTTTACTCCGCTCTACTTAAGTGCCTTGGTGTCTGATTCTTTCTCTGTGCTTTTTGTTCTGACTCTGCTACCATCTGACTGCCCTCTTTGCTATCCTGGCCCCTCCTGGCCTCTGCATATTCCTATGAGCAGTGGTGTGGGATTCTCTTCTCTTCTTTCAGTCCCTTGCTCTCACTTCACCAATGGCTTCTCGTGTCACTGAGAATAAAATTCAGAGTCCTTACTGAAGCCTAGTAGCTTCTGCAGGACCTGGCCTCTGCTCTGTTTCTTTCTGGTCTCAGTTCATACCCCTTTCCACCTTTGCTCACAGTGTCCCAGCCACACTGACTGCCTGTTCTTCCTCACAGCCACCTAACCTCAGAACCTTTGTACTCACTGTTCACTCGACAGCACCTTCCCAGGTATTTTCTTGCTTTCCTCCTTTGTTTAGGCCTGTATCAAATGTCACCTCCTCAGAGACTCTTTCCTGACCACCTTATCTGAGGTGGAATTTCCCATCCTGATAGTCTTATCTGCTTCTTCTATTTTATTATCAGGGTTTCTTGTACATGACATTATTATAATATGAATTTCTTTCACATTTGGTTATTGTCTGTCTTCCTAACTGCAGTGTAAACTACTTGAAGCCCAGCTTGATGTGTTATATTTACTGTAATGTTCTCCTTGCCTATGAATGGTACCTGGTACATGATGGACACTTAATACTATTGAATGCACATGGATATAATATATGACTCACATTTGGACTTCTCCAGAGGAGGGTCTGTTTTGCCGTCCAATATTGAGTGCATCTGTTGGGTAAGATGCCGGGCTAACTGCCCTACCAACCCTTCGGCAACTGTTATGTTAGGTGCCTACCCCTGGTGCATCCACCCAGTGGTAATCAAGATAGTGACATTATATGTCCTATTCTCTTGATATTCCTTTCTTTACACTTGCATGGTCTGGTCCCTCCAAAACCTTTAAATTTCAACTTCTGGTTGACAAGAAAAATGTTACCAGATCCCATGCTGTGGAACAGTTGCTTCCAATTTCAAACTAAACATTGAGAGGAATGACAGGAAGTAATATTTTGGCTTTCTTGATCTTTGTGTCCCCTTGCTGTGTCATCCTGGCCCACACACTCATGTACTGTCTCTTTGTTCCTCTCTGGTTCTTAATTATAGTCTCTTTTCTCTTTGCAGTCCATCTTTGCCCCTCCTTTCTTTCTCTCTTGTTCTCCCCTGTAAGCCGCCATTTTGCTTTGCCCTCTGCATCATTCCAGAGCCTGTTTAACTTGAGTTCTTGCCTCTGAGAAATCTTTCAACTTACCAACTTTAATTTTTCTGTTCTTTGTTCCTTATGGCTGGAGAGGTCTGAGGAAGAGAATTGCATTGGAACATTCTTTTCATCCTTCATCTTTTTATTTAACTGATATTTGAAAACCTACTTTGTGTGAAACATTGTATCAGAGTCTGGGCTACCTCCATAAACAATACCCAGGTTTTCACAGTATAGTTAAGGAGACAAATAAGCGGAATGGATGTTTATTATTCATTCAATTTTTTTTTAATGAAGTCTCACTCTGTCACCCAGACTGGAGTGCAGTGGCATTGTATTGGCTCACTGCAACCTCTGTCTCCTGGGTTCAAGCAATTCTCCTGCCTCAGCCTCCCAAGTAGCCAGGATTACATGCCCAGGATTACCATGCCCAGCTAATTTTTTAATATTTTTAGTAGAGTTGGGGTTTCACCATGTTGGCCAGACTGGTCTTGAACTCCTGACCTCAGACGATCCGCCTGCTTCAGCCTCCCAAAGTGCTGGGATTACAGGCATGAGCCACGGTGCCTGGCCTATTTTTTTCAACAAATATTTATTGACACTAAGATACAGTGGTGGATAAAAACAAAAGTTCTTACATGGACTTACAGTTTGATAAGATATACATTAATTAGATGATAGATAAATAAATGTTCAATTATAGCTATGTTGAGTTCTATAAAGGAGGGCTCCATAGTGCTATGAGAATTAGGAGGATCTGTCCTGGTTAGGAGAGACAGGGATAGCTTCCTTGAGGAAGTGAAGGGTAAATTGATATCTGAAGGCACACTTAGAATTAACTAGACAAGGGCAGCAGGAGAGAGGGAATAGCAGATACAAAAGTCTGGTGCTGAAAGGGTGCTTAGAGTGTTCGAAGAAGTTTAAGGATAGAGAATAGGCTGGAAAGTGAGCCAAATGAGGCTGAAGAGACAGGCTGGGGTTCGATTGGCTGGGCTTTGTAGGCCACAGTAAGGGATTCAGTCCTTATTCTAGGAGCAGCAGGAGAATGCCTTTGAAGTGCTGTAAGCATGGGGAAAAGGAAAAAGATATAAAAAATATTTTTATTTTTAAAACACTAATCTGAATGCTGTGGAGAATAGATGGAGTTGGGTGTAAATGGAAGGCATAAGAAAGGATATGGAAATGCTAGTTAGGAGGCCGTAACGGCAGTCCAGATGCTACTAACCCAGGTGGGGTTAAGGGTTAGCAAGAATTTTAAGTTTCCAAATCTACCTTTACTTTCTATTAAACATATTTCTATTAAATGTACTTACTTTATTTTAATTTTTTTGAGACAGAGTCTTGCTGTGTTGCTCAAGGTGGATTGCAATGGCAGGATCTTGGCTGACTGCAACCTCCAACTGCTGGGTTCAAGAGATTCTCCTGCCTCAGCCTCCAGAGTAGCTGGGATTACAGGCACCTGCCACCAAATTCGGCTAATTTTTGTATTTTTAGTAGAGATGGGGTTTCACTATGTTGGCCATGCTGGTCCTGAATCCTGACCTCAAGTGATCCACCCTCCTTGGCGTCCAAAAGTGCTGGGATTACAGATGTGAGCCACTTGTAGCTTAAAGCTTAAAGTAAGCCAAAATGTACTTACTTTGAGTCAACTATCAGAAACAAATTTTTTTAATAAAAGGATCCATATCTTGTCAAAGACACAAATGCAATAAAACTTAAGTTCATTCAAATGAGAAATAAAGGATGACTTAAAGAAGTATGAATGGAATTATACCAGAAAATCTATGGTAAAGATAATGATTATAATTGAGTACAAAAGTTAGCTCTGAGTTTCTGGCAGCCTAGGTATAGAAGGGAATAGGATAGGTCATGTGATTGTTTACAAAGGAAGCATGGGATATAATGCTCTTTTCTATAATTTCCTTTATCCTAAATATTTAAAGTGATTTATTATGGATGTGAAGTTAAACCACTTAGATAGGTCCAGATTGTTGAAACTCAAGACCTCAGCTCTTGAGATCATAGCATTAATCCATTGTTGGTAGTAGGTCACCACTGGTATTTTAAAAAGTATAAACTTCAGAAAAATTCAGAGCTGAACTACAAATATGCATTTCCTTCTTTTCTTTTTCTTTTTCTTTCTTTTTTTTTTAAAAAAAAAAAGAAGACAGGGTTTTGCTCTGTCACCCAGGCTGGAGTGCAGTGATGTGTTCATAGCTCACTGCAGCCTTGAACTCCTGGTCTCAAGCTGTCCTTCCTCCTCAGCTTCCCAAGTAGCTGAGACCACAGGCACATACCACCATTCTTGGCTAACTTTTTATTTCTTTTGCAGAGACAGGGGCTATGTTGCCCTGGCTGGTCTCCAACCCCTGGCCTCAAGTGATCCTCGTACCTTGACCTCCCAAAGTGTTGGGATTACAGGTGTGAGCCAACATGCCTGATTCATGTTTGCATCTCTCTCTTTTTTTTCCTCCTATTTTTTTGCTGCTCCTTATGGAGCAGGGTTAGCTAATCCATAGGCAGTGTGCCCAGAGTTGGCTTTATATGAAGTTTTTTATTAGCCCTCTTGTTACAGTTGAGGAGTAGGGGGCGGTTAGAAGGAAAGTTAAAGATAGTAGAGGAGGTGAAAAATAATAGACTAGAAGCCCATGATGCAACCCATGGGCACAAGGTAGACCCTTAATATATTTTCCTATATCATCACGGATACTTTTTGCCTTGCCTGCTTCTGTAGTAGCTATTTAATTTGTGTCTACAAATACTTATTCATAGAGGACATCCTTCCTGCTTTGGAAGATGCATTAGTCAGGGACAAAGAATGTACAGAGGTGACAGCTTTATTTCTTAACTGTTCACATTCCAACCCCAAAACTTCCAAAATCAAGAACCTTAAAATCATTTCAAATTATAAATAAAGCCATCTAGGGTTACCAGTGGCTCTCCTGTGAGGCCTCTGCCCCTGGGACTAAATCTCCATGCATTCTCTTCCCAGCCCTGTATGCAACCAACAGCTTCAGCTACAGTGCCTACTCTGTATAATGTTAGGTCCAGGAGAGCCAGAGAGAGCAGTACAATAGGTAACAAGAAGTCAGAGAAGTCCAGATTGTTGGCTTTTGAGATGGTGATATTAATCCATTTTTGGTAGTAGATTACATTGGTGTAGACTCCAGGAAGAGATTTACCACATTCTAATCCCCAGCTCACCACTCCTATCTGGATCCATATACCATCAATGTGACAAGACAGAGGCCCTCCAGAATCACCCTAAGGAAGAAATAAAGATAATGAGCATAGTGAAAAGAGACATGAAGAAGAGAGTAGTAATAAGCGGTGGAGAATTCTTTTAAACTAGGCCATAGGACCCATGGAGCTGTGGAACCCTGCAGGGAGCTGGACTAATCACTGCTTTAGGGAGAGATTACAGGAATTTTAGAATCATAGCATTGAAATGGTTAGAGACCTTAGTGAAACATATTAGTAATTTCAAAATATTTATCCGTGATAAAAAGAGAAAACTAATGTGATGATTTTTCACTAAAGGTAAATTTATTCAAATGAGCCAGCTGCCTTATTTTCCTGTTCTTAGGTTCTTACTGCTCTTCTTTTAGTGTTAAGTAATCCATTCTTATATAAAATTATAGTGATAGTAGTTGGTAGTAGTCTTCCTATCTTACTCTCTTTCTCTTTTGTAACAGCTTTACTGACATGTAATTCACATCTACACAATTCAGTGGTTTTTCGTATATTTACGGAGTTGTACAACCATCACCACAACCCATTTTAGAACATTTTTATCACTCTAAAAAGAAACCTCATACCCATTTGTAATTACCCCCATCTCTTCCCAACCCTCCCAGCTAGGCCAACCAGTAGTCCACTCTCTGCCTCTATGGATTTGCCTATTTTAGACATCTCATATAAATGAAATCAAGTAATATGTGGCCTTTTGTTTCTGGCTTCTTTCAGTTAGCGCATTCTTTTCAAGGTTCATCCATATTTTATCAGTACTCCATTCCTTTTTATGGCTGAATAATATTCCATTGTATGGATATGCCACTTTGTGTTTCTGCATTCATCACCTGATGGACATTGTGGTTGCTTCCATTATTTGGGCTATTATAAATAATGCTTCTATGGCCCAGCATGATGATTCCTGTCTATAATCCTAGTGCCTTGGGAAGCCAAGGCAGGATGATCAGGCCAGGAAATTGAGACCAACCTGCAACATAGTGGGACTCTGTCTCTACAAAAAAAAAAAAAAAAAAAAAAAAGATGCTGTGGTGGCATGTGCCTGTTGTCCCAACCACTTGGGAAGCTAAGGCAGAAGTATTGCTTGAGCCAAATTTACAATGAACTAAGATCCTGCCACTGCACTCCAGCCTGGGTGACAGAGCAAGACCCTGTTTCTAAAATAATAATCATTATGCTGCTGTGAACACTTGTGTACTAGTTTTTCATTGTTTGTTTATTTAAAGATGGGATCTCACTGTTTTGCCCAGGCTGGTCTGGAACTCCTGGGCTGAAGTGATCCTCCTGCCACAGGCTTCTGAGTAGCTAAGATTACGGATGGAAGCCACTGTGCCCAGCTCATGTACAAGTTTTTGCATGGACATATTTTCCTCTTAGTCTATACCTAGGAGTGGAATTTCTGAGTCATATGGTAATTCTATATTTAACCTTTGAGGAACTGCCAAACAGTTTTTCAAAGAGGCTGCACTGTTTTATATTACCACTAACAGCGTTCGAAGGCTCCAATTTCTCTACATTTGCATATCTTTATACTAATTGGCTACTTGTATATCTTTAGAAAAATATCTATTCAGATTATTTGCTCTTTAAAAAATTGTATTCTTTTTATGATCAAGTTGTAAAGTGTTCTTTATATATTCTAGATACAGATCCCTTACATATATGATTTGCAAATATTTTCTTCCATTTTATAGGCTACCTTTTTAGCTTGTTGATGGTATACATTGAAGCATAAAATTTTTGATTTTTAAAGGACTTTAATCTTTTTTTGTTGTTGCTTATGCTTTTAATAATGTATCTAAGAAAATGTTGCCTAATCAAGGTCACAAAGACCTACCTATATGTTTTTTCCCTAAAGGTGCGATAGTTTTAGCTCTTACGTTTAAGTCTTAGATCCATTTTGAGTTAACTTTATATATGGCAAGGTCAGGGTCTAAGTTCATTCTTTTACATGTGGTTATATACTTGTCCCAGCATCATTTTTTGAAATGACTATAACTTGTTCATTGAATTGATTTGACACCAATGTTTAAAATTAATTGACCATAAATATAAGAGTTTATTTCTGTACTCTCAATCCTATCTCATTGATCTATATGTGTCTCTCCTTATGCTAGTACCACATTGCCTTGATTACTGTTAGTTTTGAAATATGAAAAATGTGAGTCCTTCAACTTGTTTCTTGTTTTTCTAGATTGTTTTGGGCCCATTGAATTTCCATATGCATTTTAGGATCAGCTTGTCAATTTCTGCAAAGAAGCTAGCTGGGTTTTCATAGAGATTACATTCAATCTATAGATCCATTTGGAGAATACTGCAATTTAAACAATATTAAGTTTATTCCTATTTTATTCTTTTTAAAACTATTATAAATGGAATATTGTTTTTTTAAGTGTTTCCTTAGATTATGCATTGTAACTGCAGAGAAATATAGTTGCTTATTTATTTATTTATTTATTTTTGAGACAAAGTCTCACTTTGTCATCCTGCTCAGGCTGGCATGATCTCAGCTTGCTGCAGTCTCCACTTCCCAGGTTCAAGCAGTTCTGCCTCAGTCTCTTGAGTAGCTGAGATTACAGGCACCCCGCCACCATGCCCACTTAGTTTTTGTAATTTTAGTAGAGACGGGGTTTCACCATGTTGTCAGGCTGGTCTTGAACTCTTAACCTCAATCAGTCTACCCGCCTTGGCCTCCCAAACTGCTGGGATTACAGGTGTGAGCCTCCGCGCCCTGCCTACAGTTGCCTTTTGTATATTGTTCCTATATCGTTCAATTTTGCTGAATGTATTTATTAGTATTAATTTTGGGAAGGGTATCATTCCTTTAGATTTTCTATTTTTAAAATCATGTCATCTGTGAGTAGAGATAGTTTTACTCTTTCTTTCCAATCTGATATATATATTTTTTGTCTCTTGCTTAATTCTGGCCAGAACCTCCAGTACAATGTTGAATAGAAATGGCAAGAGTAGACATCCTCGTCTTTTTCCTGGCCTTATGGCAAAAGCATTTAGTATTTTACCATTAAATATTTTAGCTGTAGGTTTTTTTGTAGTTGTACCTGAACCATTTGAACAAATGCACTCATTTCATTGTTGAGTGTTGTTTTGTTTTTTTTTAACTTGAAGGGTTGTTGGATTTTTGTCAAATGTTTTTTCCATATTTATTGACATGATCATATGGTTTTTGCTCTTTATCCTAAGAACGTGGTATGTTAACATTAATTGATTTCTGGATTTTAAACAAACCTAAGTTTCCTGGGATAA
>NW_016108141.1:54179-58920 GCF_001604975.1 Cebus imitator
TTTTTTGGAGACAGAGTCTTGCTGTCACCCAGGCTGGAGTGCAGTGGCATGATCTTGGCTCACTGCAACCTCTGCCTCCCGGGTTCAAGCAGTTCTCCTCCCTCAGCCTCCCAAGTAGCTGGGATTACAGGTGTGTGCCACCACACTCGGCTAATTTTTGTATTTTTAATAGAGACAAGGTTTCACCATGTAGGCTAGGCTGATCTCGAACTCCTGACCTCACGTGATCCGCCCACTTTTGCCTCCCAAAGTGTGGTATTACAGGTGTGAGCCACTGTGCCCAGCCCCCTCTTTTGTTTTTCAAAAGAACTTGTATAGAATTGATATTAATTCTTTTTTTTTCTTTTGAGACAGAATCTCACTCTGTCACCCAGGCTAGAGTGCAGTGGCACAAGCTCAGCTCACTGCAACTCTGCCTCCCAGATTCAAGTGATTCTCATGCCTCAGCCTCCGGAGTAGCTGGGAATACAGGTGCATGCTACCACGCCCAGCTAATTTTTGTATTTTTTGTAGAGACAGGGTTTTGCCATGTTTGCTAGGCTGTCTCGAACTCCTGGCCTCAAGTGACTTGCATGCCTTGGCCTCCTAAAGTGCTGGGATTACAGGTGTGAGCCACTGCTTGTGGCCAGAATTGGTATTAATTCCTTAAATGTTTGGTGGAATTCACCAATGAAACCACCTGGACCTGGTCTTTTATTTGTTGGTAGTTTTTCGTTTTAAATAACAAATGCAGTCTCTTTACTTTTTATTCAGACCATCTATTTCTTCTTAGGTAAGTTATGCTAGTTTGTATGTTTCTAGGAATTGTTCCATATCATCTTAGTTATCTAATTTTTTGGCGTACTGTTATTCATAATAGTGTCTTACAAATTCCTTTTATTTCTGTAAGATTACTAGTAATGTCCCAGTTTCATTGTTAACTTTAGTAATTTGAGTCTTTTTTTTTCTTGCTCATTCTAGCTAAAGTTGTTTTTCAATTTTATTGATCTTTTTAAGGAACCAGTTTATATTCTCTATTGTCTTTCTCTTCTCTATTTCAGTAATTTCCACTATATCCCTTATTTCCTTCTTTGTATTTTCTTTAAGTTTAGTTAGTTTTTTTTTTTTTTTAAGACAGGGTCTCAATGTGTCACCCAGCCTGGATCACAGTGGTGCAAATACAGCTCACTGCAGCCTGGAACTCCTGGGTTCAAGCTATCCTCCCACCTCAGCCTCCCAAGTAGCTGGGACCACAAGTGCACCACCATGTCTGGCTGATTTTTTAAATTATTTTTTGTAGACAGAGGGTCTCACTATATTGCCCAGGCTGGTCTTGAACTCCTGGACTGAAAAAAAAGTTTCCTACCTTATCCTCCCAGATTGCTGTGATTATAGGTATGAGCCATCACACCCAGCCTTTTTTCTAAGAGATAGAGGGACAGAGTCTTGCTGTGTTGTCCAGGCTGGAGTGCAGTGGTGTGATCATAGCTCACTAAATATGTGAACTTCTGGGCTCAAGGGATCCTCCTGCCCCAGCCTCCTAAGTAGCTGGGACTACAGGCTTGTCCCACCACACCCAGCTAATTTATTTTAATTTTTAATTTTTAGGAGAGACAAGGTCTCACTGTGTTGCCCAGGCTGGCCTTGAACTTCTTTTTTCAATGTCTTATATGGAAAATTAGGTTACTGATTTGAGATTTATTGTTTAATGTAGGCATTTACAGTTATAAATTTCTCTCTAAGCAGTGCTTTAGTGCATCCATAAGATTTGGTATGTTGTTTCTTCATTTTTATTCATCTCAAAATATTTCCTAATTTTTTGTGTGATTCTTTTTTTCTTTGACCTATTCATTATTTAGCAGTGTATTACTGTCCATGTATTTGTGAATTTCCATATTTCTCTCTTATTTATTTTAAATTTCATTACATTATGATTGGAAAATATACTTTATATAATTTTAATCCTTCTAACTTTATTGAGGCTTGTTTACAGCCTAGCATATGGTCTATTCTGGAAAATGTTCCATGGGCATTTAAGAAGAAGTGCTCTTCTTAGAACTCTTTCTGTTTTTAAAATTTCTTATGGGAGCGACCTGCCTCTGACAAACTGTGCTTCAGATAACAATTATAAATTGTGGACAGCATAAAAAAGCCTACTCTCTGATGGCAGCAGAGGGTGGCCAATAGCAGGCAGAAACTAGAATCAATCCTTGATAGAAAAGAATGGCTTTTTTTTTAAAAAAAAAAAAAAAAAAAAAGATTTTTCCTTTAAAGCAAGCCCCAGTCATTATCATGCATAGTGGCTGTAACTTAAAAAGAAACCCACAGTCTTACCGACTTGAGGAATTAAAGAGTAGAGTTTAGAGCTACCACAGGAGTTGAAAAGTGAAGGGAAAAATACAAGAAGGGAGAGAACCACCGAAAGGGAGTCCCAAGTTCTGCGTATAAACTCTACTCAAATCTTTGACTAAACCCTGAACTACACACATGTGCAGGTTAGACTCCAAGCAGCTCAGCTAAGACTAAAATAACTGATACCTATCACAGGAGAGATCCAGTTTGGATTTTGAGGTCAGCCAAGTTGACTTCCCATTGAAACAGGAAATCAGCAGCATTCTTTAGAGAAGCATAACAATCTGTACTCCCTGTACCATGCTACTGACACTGTCCAGGATATATTCCAAAATGATGAGATGTTAAAATAAATAAACAAAACAGGAAAATGTTTTCCAAGATAAACTGGAAAATGCTACTCATGAGAAAAAGCAGTCAGTGGAGAATAACCCTGACGTAACTCAGATTGATTTTGGAATTAGCAGATAAGGATTTAAAGCAACTATTATCACTGTGATCAACACATGTAAAGGAAAATATTTATAATATACACATAAAATATTTTCCATAATATAAGAAAATGAATAGGAAAAACTGGAGACATAGTCTTTTTTTGGAGATATAGTGTAAGAATAATATTTATAATATACAGATAGAAAACCTTGGCAGAGATCTAGAAAGTATGTGTGGATGAGAAAAGGAGAGAATAAAACGAAATGGTCATTCTAGAACTAAAATATATTTGACATAAAAATTTCACTAGACGGACTTAACAGTAAAATATAAATGACAGCAGGAACAGGCAGTGATCTTCAATATAGATAAATTTAAAAGTATGCAATTTGAATAACAGAGAAAAAAATGTAAAAATAAAATGGACCTGTGTGAAAATACCAGAAGGTATAACTTACAAGTTTATGGTTTCAACTAGAAGGGGAAGAGAGGGAAATGAGGCAGAATAGTTTTCGAAGAAATCATTACTGAAAAATTTCCAAGTGTTAGTGAAAGATGTTAAATAAAAGATTTTTAAAACCCAAAAACTCAGTGAACACCAAATAGGATAAATGCAAAGAAAACCACGCCTAATACATCATATTCAAACTGCTGACAATCAAAGGTAGAGAAAAAAATACTTAAAGCAGCCAAGAGCAAAACAACACATTACAGTCAATGGAATGAAGATGCAAATAATGGCTGATTTTTTATCAGTTATGACCGAGACACAATAGAAGGACATCTTTTAGGTATAGAATGAAATGTTTCTACTTGAAAAAATTTAAAAGTTGGCAATTCTGCTTCAACCTCTTAATATACTTGTGAAAAATATAAGGTCTATAAAAGTCCAGCAACCCAAGGAGGAAGGATTGCTTGAGGCCAGGAATTTGGGATCAGCCCGAGCAACACAATGAGACCTCATCTCTACAAAACAATGAAAAAATTAGCTGGGCCTGGTGGTGTGTGCTTATAGTCCCAGCTGCTCAGGAGGCTGAGGTGGGAGGATGACTGCTTGAACTCAGGAGCTGGAGTCTATAGTAAGCTATGATCATGCCATTGCACTCCAGCCTGGGTGATAGAGCAAGGCTCTGTCTCTAATTTAAAATAATAATAATAATAATAAATAAAAAGTCCAATGACCAGTGGTTAACATTGGTCTAGATCAATAGTCTTATAGTTGAAGAAATTGATTTCACAGACACAAGTTGAAGTGATTTGTCCAGGGTAACGCAAGAGTTATTGTTAGAACCCTCATCTCCTGACTCCCAATCCACTGTTATTTATGGACAGGAAAACCTGGATCCAAATTAAGATCTCATGTTAAAAAAAAAAATCTCAAGAGGAAATCCTGACCTTGCAACTATCCTTCATGTTTTGAGTATCGCCAGCACAAATCTTGTCTTCCTTGATGACTGGCTCCAGTGCTGGCAAGAAGGTACCAATTGGGTTGTAGAGCTGTTCGCAAGCCTGGCGGTCAATAATGGGTACTTCTGCTTCCTGAAGGGTAGAATGGTAATCACTATCTGTAGAGGAGGACAGGAACAAAAGATTAAAGCAACCTGGAAAAATGCAGGGGCAGCATTCAGTCATGATGTGCAGAAGTTTCTGAATGGGAATCCAGAAGTAGCTTACAATCACTTTCCAATCATGTTTGCTTATGGATGGTTCTTTTGGTACACTTAAATCTAAAACTCAATAATTCTAAACAATTACTGCTTTTTTGAGGTTTTTTCAAATTGAGCTGTTGTTCTAAGTAATGAGTACTTTTGATAAATTCTGATTGAGTAAAGGTATGAATATTCTAAAGCATTCTTTTTTTTCCCATTTATTTATTTTATTGCATTTTAGGTTTTGGGGTACATGTGAAGAACATGCAAGATTGTTGCATAGGTACACACGTGGCAGTGTGATTTGCTGCCTTCCTCCCCATCAC
>NW_016108141.1:65470-80889 GCF_001604975.1 Cebus imitator
AGGCTCAAAATAAAGGGATGGAGGAAGATTTACCAAGCAAATGGAGAGCAAAAAAAAGCAGGAGTTGCAATTCTCATCTCTGATAAATTAGACTTTAAAGCAACAAAGATCAAAAGAGACAAAGAGGGACATTACATAATGGTAGAAGGATCAATGCAACAAGAAGAGCTAACGATCCTAAACATATACGCACCCAATACAGGAGCACCCATATACATAAGGCAAGTTCTTAATGACTTACAAAGAGACTTAGACTCCCACACAATTATAGTGGGAGACTTTAATACCCCATTGTCAATATTAGATCAACCAGACAGAAAATTAGCAAGGATATCCAGGACTTTGAACTAAAGGATTCTAAAACTTCTTTCTTTCCTATTTTTTTGCTCCTAGATCAATTCCTGTCTTGTCTCTACTCCATCCTTGGCAAGAGTTGACACAACTCTTTAAAAGCGGGTAAAAAAAACACTCGACTCTCTCCAAACTTTAAAGCAGGCTTACTAACCTCTGTTTGAGAGAGCTAGTTACGTGTTTAAATTGTTAGTATCTGCTCTTCCAGCTATAGCTAGACCCTGCAAGATGTAAAATAAAAATATAAATGTCAAAAAAGATATTTAAAAACATAAATAATAGCATTACATTGATCTGGTTTTGTTGAAAAGTATTTGCCATGGTAATGATATACCTCGAATAGGAATGTTCTGGAGTACAAGAGGGTATAAAACAACCCTTCTCTCTGCCCATTCTCACCTGAACTTTCCTTAACTTTTCCCCATCCAGTCACCCAACAAGAGGCTGGAATTGCCAACTGTGTTGTGATATTGGGCAAGCAAATAGGCAGGATGGCAGAAGTGAAGGTGACTTGCGAGGACAGTTTCAACAAGGCAACGTCTGCTGTTGTATCTTGGTACTTGGGATGGACGATGATTTTGGACACGTAGTACTTCACACTTTTACTCGAGTCACCTACTTTAATCGATCCCAGCCACACCGTATATGAAAAAGTATTCCAGGTCCTATGGGATGGGGGGGAGGGGAAGGAGGAGAAGAATAAAACTGGGGCCTATTTATGGCCTGCAGCTGGGTCAGAACAAGTTGCCTGTATAGCCTGTAAGGCTCTAGTTAAGAAAGCAGAGTAGCCAACTGGGAATTAAGCACGGTGCTTCCAACTTCAACTAAGGTTGATTTGTCTCCCTCTCTCCTCTCTTTCTCTATCTCCATCATTCCCTGACCACTCTTTCTGTGGTCTCTTCTTAGAGGCTTACAGCCTGCGTTTTGTCCTATCTTTTCTCTCCGGTTCTCTTATTTACCTCTTCCATTCTCCATGGTCTCAGCCATCACCTGTGTGCTTAGTAAACATTGCTGTTTATTGTCCATACTGATTCTGTTCTGAGCACTAGACTTTCATTTCTGAATAAAATGTTAAAGCAAAATATAACCACAGTTATACATATACACAGTTAAGATGTCATGTAGTTTGATAAGTTGTACAAAATAAATAAATATTGAGTTCTCGGCCTTACTACCCTCAGTTCATGCTATTTAGAGGCAATCACATTGAACTCTTTTGGCTCTTAGTAATTTTCAGATGTTTTCAAGAAACCCTATGTGTTGCTGTGTTTTTATTTTTCTTTTTCAGTTTTAGAAAACTGAGTTCCTACTGTGGAAGGTGAGGATAGAACTTTCTAACGCATCACCGTTTACCCCCCACGTCCCACTTTCATTCTACCCATCCTCCTAGCCAGTGTTACCATAACGTTTTGTTAAATAAGTATTTAATGTGTTTGTTCTTGTGACTATGTAAACATTATTCACTACTGGGTCCTATTGGGTGATTACATTTCTTGTAAAACTTTTTGCTTCTCCTGGAGTTGATCAGTGGGTTCACTTTGGTTTTTCGTTTTTATCTGTATATCCATCATCAGTCTCACTTCCCAGACCCTCCACCAGAAATGTCAGTCTCCTCTCATTTTGTTCAAACTTGTCAGGCATTCTATCAATACTTTTTTTTGGAGCCCTCTGCCCTCTTGTTCTAATCTGGGCTACTGCACAGCCATCATCTTGGCACTTTCTTTATCCTTTATGACTTTCTTAGGGATTCTCTTCTGTGTTATATCCCCTTTTGTCCGTATCCTTTGTCTGTTTTTCCCGCTTTATTTTGGTGGAGCACATTATCCTATGGCTTCCTGAGAAAATGTGCGTGAGAGGTAACATTTTTGCTGCTTCGTGTATTTGAAAATATTTTACTTCTATCCCACATTTGATTGATAGTTTGCATATGGATAGAATTCTAAGTTGTAAATAATTTTCTTTTAGCATTTTGAAGTTATTACTCTTATTTTCTCTTTTTGTTTAACTTAATTTTTTTTTTTTTTTTAGAGACAAGGTCTTACTCTGTTACCCTGGCTGGAATGCAGAGGCACAATCATAGCTGACTGCAGCTTTGAACTCCTGGGCTCAAGTGATCCTCCCACCTCAGCCTCCTGAATAGCTGGGATTACAGGTGCAAACCACCACACCTGGCTTATTTTCTTTGGACTTTCAGTGTTGTTATTGAAGAGTCCTGACATTTTAATTTCTGTATGTATCAGTTATCAATTGTTGCAAAACAAGTTATAAAGCTTAGGGGCTTAAAACAACAAATATTTATCTCATAGTTTTTATGGGCCAGGAATCAGGTATGACTTAGTTGAGTACCACTGACTCCAGGTCTCTTGTGGCTGCAATCAAGGTGAGCTGCAGTCATCTCACTGGGGAGGATCTGTGTCCAAACTCACTTATGCTGGTAGGCTTTGGGCCTTCTCACTGTTAACTGGAGATGCTGGTTCCACATGGGCCTCTATATAGGGATTCTCACCACATGACAAATTGCATCTCTCACGGTAGTGGCTCTTAGAGCTCAGACTGTGTTTATGACCCAAAAAAACTTATGATAAAAATCTCCTGACTGGTTTTTAGAAGGTGATTTGGGAAAAAATAAGAAGAGTCTTTAATATAGTGCCTGTCTCCAGCTTTCCTTTTCCTGCTTCCATGCCCTATCTCTAGTTGTTCCTGGTTGGATAGTCTGACATGATTTGGATTTCCTTCTGCCCTACCTATCTTACCACCTTCATTCGTCTGTTGGTTCATTCATGAAGTGATGCAAATATTCACCGAGAACCTGTCTGTGTGCTAGCTGCCAGCTAGAACTTACCTTGGTAAGCAGTGTGCTGCTGTCAGTATCCACCTCTCACTGATGAGGGAACCTCCACAGATGAAGTTGTCATCCAAGTGTAGGCTGACCTGCCAAGGCCAGCGCCCTGCAGCAGCATCCTGGCCACCTGTAACGCGGCTTGAGTATACAGGTCGCCCGCACACTAGAGAAAGAGAAGAAAGGGAAATGTGGAAACCTGGGAGTTCCGTTTCTCTGGTTCCCCACCTTATCATCATTCCCAAACTCCCATCTATTCCTAGGACCTGAACTGTCCTTAGACACCATACTCTATCCTACTCTCATTCCATACCTAGCAGTCTTACACTCAAAATGGAGACCCCTCACCTGATGGCAGCTCTTTCTTTTTGGGAAAAGAACATGAGCAAGACCCTAAGGAAGAAATAAGGTATCATTAATACATAATAACACATCTAATATCTAGATTCACTGAACAGAGAGCCTTCCTTTTATTTAAATTTTCCAGATTGGTGTCAAAGGGCAAAATTTTTATTAGTGGACATCTTTGTAAACATACTTACCTACCTTCCTTAGCAGCGTCCATGGAACATAATTTAACTTAAAACAAATTTTTTCGAGCCAGGCATAGTGGCTCATGCCTGTAATCCCGGTGCTTTGGGAGGATGAGGTGGGAGGATTGCTTAAGGCGAGGAGTTTGAGACCAGCCTGGGTGACATGGCGAAACCAGGCCCCCCCCCAAAAAAAAAAAGATTTCCACATTTCCCTTTCTCCTCTTTCTCTAATGTGCAGGTGACCTGTATACTCAAGCCACATTGCAGGTGGCCGGGATGCTGCAGGTGGCCAGGATGCTGCTGCAGGGTGCTGGCTTTGGTGGGTCAGCCTACACTTGGACCACAGCTTTATCTGTGGAAGTTCCCCTTTCAGTGAGAGGTGGATACTGACAGCAGCACACTGCATAAAAGTGTGAGCTCTAGTTGGCAGCTAGGACACAGATAGGTTCCCAGTGAATATTTTCATGACTTCATCAGTGAACCAACAAACAAATGAAAGTAGTAAGATAGACTAGGCACGGTAATCCCAGCACTTTGGGAGGCTGAGGTGGGTGGATTGCTCAAGTCCAGGAGTTCAAAACCAGCCTGGGCAACATGACCAAACACTATCTCTACAAAAAATATGAAGAAATTACCCTCGTGTGATGGTGCATGCCTGTAGTCCCAGCTACTCGGGAGGCTGAGGCAGGAGGATTGCTTAAGCCCAGGAGGTGGATGATGCAGTGAGTTGAGATCATGACACTACACGCCAGCCTGGACAAAAGAGCGAGACCCTGTCTGAAAAAGAAAAAAAAAAAAAAGAAAAAAAGTGGTAAGATAGGTAGGGCAGAAGGAAACCCTAGGTCACGTCAGACTCTCAAACTAGGGATGACCAGAAATAGGGCATAGAAGTAGAAAAAGGAATGCTGGAGACAGGTTCTGTATTAGAGACCTTCCTTATTTTTTGCAAATCACTTCCTAAATAACAGTTGGGTATTTTTATCTTAAGCTCTTTTGGGTCACAAACACAACAGGTGTGGCCACACACCTGTAGTCCCAGCTACTAGGGAGACTGAGATGGGAGGATTGCTTAAGCCCAGGACTTTGAGGTTGCAGTGGGCTATGATTGCGCCACTGGATGACAGAGTGAGACTCTGCCTCTTAAAAAAAAATTATGCTCTATGAAGATTCAAATTTAACTTTTACTTGATTCAAGGTCATCATTAGGAATATCAAGTGTGTTGTTTTATAAATACAATGATGCCTTCAGATGTGCTTTAGGTTTGCAAGCTATTTACTTTTGTGCTATTTGGTTTAACTGAATTGGCATTTTGCAGTATAATTGTGTTTCTTTCTTCTCTGCTACCTGTTGTTACGTTGTTTGCTCTCTCAGCATACCCTTTTGTTATTTGTTTTTTGGGGAGACAAGGTCTTCTTACTCTGTCACCCAGGCTGGAGTGCAGTGGCTGCTATCTTGACTTACTTCAACCTCCACTTCCCAGGCTCAAGCACTTCTCTTGCCTCAGCCTCCTGAGGGGCTGGGACTACAGGAGCCCACAACTTCACCCAGCTAATTTTTTTTGTGTGTGTATTTTTTGTAGAGATGGGGTTTCGCCATGTTGCCTAGGCTGGCCTTGAACTCCTGATCTCAGGTGATCTGCCCGCCTTGGCCTCCCAAAGTGCTGGGATTATAGGCATAAGCCACTGTGCTTGGCCAGTATACCCTTCTTTTAAATCAGTGTGCACCAGAAAAATAAATGAACAAGCTTATGCCTGAAGCCATTGAACAGTGTTCGCTCTTCCAGTTCCCTCTGCTTGATATGATCTTTTCCTGTACCTCTTAGCTAATTTACTTATCTCCTTCAGGTCTGCTCAAATGACTCCTTGTTAGTGGGGCCTTCTTTAGCCTTCTAAAGATCGCAACACTCCTGCCCCTGTAATTGACGCCCTTTTCCTTTCATAGTACTTATTACCTTATAATATGCTTTATAATTAACACATTTAATATGTGTATTGATTATAAGTCCCACAAAGATAGAATCTTGTGTGTGTGTGTGTGTGTGTGTGTGTGTGTGTGTGTGTGTACTGCTATTTCCAACCAGAATCATTGGAATGGTACTGGGCATATAGTAGCCTCTTAGGACTTTTCAGGCCATGCTACTCATAAATAACATCCCATGGGTGAAGTGTCACATTGTTCTATGTGATGCCTTCTTGAGTAAAAATCCTCTGCCTCTCCCTTCCCAACCTCACCCTGGGGCTCACCTGAGATCCCCAGCAGAAGGAGCAGCGTAAAGGCACAACCAGCAGGGCCCATGTCTCTGTCCTTAGGGCTAGCACTTCTTCCTAGACTCAGGCTCCAAGGAAGAGGCCAGTAGGGAGCTGCCAGGACCAGCTTCTCCTCCTATGTGGATTCCTCTGCTTCACCCGCTCCTCTCCTTTGCTCTCCTGAAGGGACCAGACTTCAAGAGAAGTGCAGCTGCAGGACCCAGGGGAGGAACTGGGATCTGCGGTGTCCCCTGCTGTCCTGGAAGATCAGGGTGTCTGGGGTTTCTGTCTGTGGTGTTGAGGAGTGGCTGGTTGAGGGCCCTGGAAGGAACAGGACCCTGTCTCTAGCAAGGAGATAGCAGGTGGACAGGATTCTCGAAAAGCGAGAAATGGAAAAGAGGAAATTAACCCAGTATCTGGTTAATTTTTCTGAGTTTTTTGGTTTGTTTTCATTTCTGTTACAGTGTTAGCTACACTGTAAGTCAGGTTTCCTGGGAAATAGACTCCTAAGACAGATTTGTGTGCAGGAAATTTATTTTAGAGTGGTCTCAGGATCAGCACCTTTTGGGTAGGTAGGAGGATTGTTTAGAGGGAAAGTTGAACTGTGATATATTTGCAACAGAGGCCTCAGCCCATCTCACAAGTTTCTCTGGAGCTGAGGTGGCCCTCAGAGATTTTCTGTACTGAGCTAAGAAGGATGGGCTCTTAGAGGTCTACATCATTGAATGCAGGCAGCCTCCTAGGAGGGGAAATTACCTTGGGTGAGGTGGCTCTGTTGGCAGTTCTTGGGACAGGACTTAGCTGTGAACTGCCAGCAACCAACATTCCTGGTTGCTAGGGGAATGAATTCTTCAGTTCTAAAGTGGGGTCTGGGTGGTACACCACAATATCCGCTACAGAAATCTTTACTTTGCCTTTTGTTTTCCACGCCACTTGTTTGTAGGGTGCTAGGTCTGTGGAGGCAGAATTCAATGAGCTATTAAAATATTACTGCTATCAGCCGGGCGCGGTGGCTCACGCCTATAATCCCAGCACTTCGGGAGGCCGAGGCGGGTGGATTACGAGGTCAAGAGATCGAGACCATGCTGGTCAACATGGTGAAACCCCGTCTCTACTAAAAATACAAAAAGTTATCTGGGCATGGTGGCACGTGCCTGTAATCCCAGCTACTCAGGAGGCTGAGGCAGAAGAATTGCCTGAACCCAGGAGGCGGAGGATGCGGTGAGCCGAGATCGCGCCATTGCACTCCAGCCTGGGCAACAGAGCAAGACTCAATCTCTCAAACTAAATTAACAAAATAAAATAAAATATTACAGCTATCTTGCAGCTTAAAATATTGGGAGGCTTGAAAGAAACATATCAGTAGTTTAAAAATAATAGAAGTGGCTGGTCGTGGTAGCTAATGACTATTATCCCAGCACTTTGAAAGGCTGAGCTGGGAGGTTTCCTTGAGGCCAGGAGTTTGAGACTAGCATGGGCAATGCAGTGAGACCCTATATCTACAAAAATTTAAAAGTTAGCCAAGTGTGGTGACACGTACTTGAAGAAGTGCCCGGCTACTCGGGAGGCTGAGACAGGAGGATCACTTGAACTCAATAGTTCAAGGCTACATAAGCTATGATTGTACCACTGTGCTCCAGCTTGGGCAACAGAAGGAATCTGTCTCAAATAATAATGGAAGACCAGGAAATGTAGCTATTTTGGTAAGAACTATTCAGTTACAGGCAACTGAGGCCCACTTAAGCTAGCTTAAATCAAGAGGATATTATTTTTAAAGCTATTGTTGTGAGCTGAATTATGCCTTCTCAAAAATTCATCTTGAAATCCTAACCACACTCCCATATCTCAGAGTATGACAGTATTTGGAGATAAGGTCTTTAAAGAGGTAATTATATTAAGAAGAGGTCATTTGGTTGGGTTCTAATCTGAATGAATGATGTCTTTAGAAAAGGAAATTTCACGTATATGACATGTGCAGAGGGAGAAGACAGCTATTTACAAGCCTAGGATGCCTGAAACAAATCCTTCCCTCATGGCCCTCAGAACCAGCCATGCTGATACCTTGAGAAGATAAATTTCTGTTGGTTAAGTCCATGTAGTCTTTGTTACAGCAGCCCTAGCAAACTTATTAGGTATCTATGGAACAATAAGAACAGGATAACGGACACCAGGAGCTGCCATAGGACAGCCCTGAAGACCAGAGCTGGAAAGGGGCTGATAGCTTAAGAGCTCATAGCAGGATCTTCTCTCTGGGTCTCTGCTATTAATATGGCTCAACCACATTCCATGTCATTTCTTTCTGTCCTACTATGAACTGCCCTAGTTGTTCCCTATTTTCGGTTCAGACTCCCAAGACATCTTATTTGGTACACATTATCTTTTCTAACCAGGATATAGATGTATGACCATGGATTAATTGTCCCTGGGGTAAGTACCCTTATAGAGGAAGGTGAGAAGATGGGGATGCAGAAATATGGCCAGCTCAGCAGCCAGGGCTATTGTGGTAGGGCAGATACCAGGTTTGCTATATCTCAATAAAGCAGCATAAAGATGTTTACCTCTTTAAATACATTTTAAAAGATTTTAGAAGTGAACATTTGAAAAAATCTCTCCATTTGCTTTTTTATAAGCAAGCAGACACTGCCAGACCATGAATTTTTAACAAATTTGTGTTTTTCAGATTCACTTATTTTCATTTGTATCTGTTTGATGGGGATGAAACTCTCCTACTACTATTACATTTGTGATCGTTTCTGAATACTTGTTTAATGGTTCTTGTTTTGTATATCCAATTTTTTTTGTGTGGTTTATACATTCACTCTGGTTTTCTGCCACTCACTGTGATTTTATCATTATATAATGACTGTTAGTACTTTACACCTTAATTTTTTCTGAAATTAATATTACAACTGGCAGTTTTTTCCAGCTCATTTCATTGAAGAAAAAGATTTCTTATTCATAGCACAACCATCTATGTCAGTATTCCAATTCATTTATGGTATTCACAGGCAATTGTAGCTATTGAGTTAACTCAATTAAGTATAGTTTTTTTAAAAAGTCAGAACTCAGTTTGAGATTTGCCTTCAGATCATGTTTAGTGTAAAGGTGGCTTATTATTCATTTTGCAGAGACCTGAAAGCTTTGGACAGATCTTTCTGTTGACTTGCCACAGGAACAAAAAGTTCACCAGACAGTCCTTTCCCTCTGAGGATCTTGTGGTTGTTCCAGGTCCTTGGACTTCTTATCACTGGACAAATCTGAAGTACTGGCCTATACCCTTTATATGTTAGTTGGATTGCTAATGGAATCTCTCTTCTCTTTTGTTTAAATGTTTTGTAAAAAATATATTTCAGTTTTGGTGTCTATTAAGTTTAGTTGGAAATAAACTCTGCATCAGTTACTGATGTAACTAAGGCACCACCACTTTATTTTGAAAATTGGAAGGTAAATGGAAATAGTTACCTTTTCTTGTATAAACTGTAGTTCAGAGTATCAAAATAGGTTTAGTTGGTGAGGGAAAATTCCAACTAATAAATGTGGTTGGACCAGTAGCATTAAAAATCAAGTGGTGATTTTCTCACAGCCCCTCATGAAATAATTGATTCAAGGAATGATTATCAAATCTTTAGGTGAAAAGTTGATGGAGAGCTTAGGCCGTTAACATTTGAACCCTCTGATCAATCTTAGCATCACTAAAAGTGGGACATGTGCCTCCTGATGTTATCCTCTATGAAGTATCCTTGTTAAAAAAAGAAAAGTGAAACCTGACTCTCTAAAGCTACTTTTACTCACAGCATATATGAAGGGTAAAGGAGTAAGTCAAATTACAACTCAAGGAAGTAAATAGTCAAATCCAGAATGTAGGACATTTTACAAAGCATCTGACCCAGTTACTGTTGCAAGTCAAGTTATGAGGGTAAAAAGGGAAAGAGACTGCTCTAGATTATAAGAAACTTAAGAGACATCAGTGTGTTTGGATCCTGATTTTAAAAACCAACTTATTGTTAATCTTGACAGCTGTGGTAATGGCTTTTAGTTATATAAGAAATATCTGTTCCTAAAGAGAAAGGTGTGACCCTCTTAACCCTTTCTAAATCTAAGCTAAAATGTTTTATCATTTTGGAGAAAGTTCCTCTGGTTTTCAGCCCACAGTGCTATTCTTTTGTTTTCTTGAGGTATGGCTGTATTACCTTAAGCAAGTCACCCTTTCCCTAAGGCTTGTATTTTCCCGTTGTACCATGAAGGCATTGGAATCAGTTGATGATCTCAAAGACTAAATCATGCATTGCTTGTTTATCACCATATTTTATCTATTTATCTTCGCCTTTGCCTACATTATCTGTGTACAAATATTTTCTTCCTTTTCATTCAGTTATCAAGAAATATGCTGGATCTGTCATTTTACTGCTTCACTGGCTCTTAGAAGGAAATGCCAAAGAGTTGGAAGCAAGAGAATGGGTGCTTAATGCCCACCCCAGGGACTTTCCTGAACACAGCTCTTAGTTTCTGCCTCTGACATCATGCTGTGTCTTCAGGTCTTAGATTCTCTGTCACCAGATTATTACCCTATGCTATCACTAAAGTTATCTTAAATACCTCTGCTGTACACAGTAACTATAATAATCATCTCTGCAAAATAGGAATAATAATATCCCACAAGATTTTCGTAAGAATTAAATGAGATATTGTAGAGCTAATACTTAGCTTGGGTTTGGCCTATTTCACCTGTGATAATTAATGGCAGCTGCTGTTTTTATTATTGTTGTTGAACTAATTTCTCAGCTTTAAGTATTTATTTAATTGTACCCAAACAGTTTATCTTGGTGATGGCTTGGATTCATGTTGATGGTACCTATTAACCAGGGTTTCTCAGCCTTGGCACTATTGACATTTTGGGCCAGATGATTCTTTGTTGTGGAGCGGCTAGCCTGTTCATCATAGGATATTAAGCAGCATCGCTAACCTCTACCTATTAAATGTGAGTAACATGTGCTACACCTAGTTGTGACAACCAAAAAAGATTTCCGGACATTGCCAAATGTCCCCTTAGAGAACGACTGTTGTGAAGCAAAGATGCCACTTCGAAATTCAGTTTTCTTTTGAGCACCCTGAAGCTAAAACAAGGAAGACAACAAATTTGCAAGTTTTGTAGCTTTTTATCTAAATTAACAGAAAGGGCAAATGGACACCATTGTCTATTTTCTAATTCAACCCATCAATCAATCTGTTGTATTGGAAAATAAATAGATCTCCTTATGAAACAGTCTCCTAAACAATAATTCAGGCCAGGCATAGTGGCTCACGCCTATAATTCTAGACCTTTGCGGGGGAGCAGAGGTGAAAGGATTGCTTGAGCTTAGGAGTTCAAGACCCGCCTGGACAACATAGTGAGACCCATCTCTACAGAAAAATTAAAAAATTAGCCAGGCAGGGTGATACATGTTTGTAGTCCCAGCTACTCAGGAGGCTATGGCGGGAGGATCACTTGAACTTGAGAGGTTGAGGCTGTAGTGGGCTGTGATTGGGACAGCGCACTCCAGCCTGCATAACAGAGTGAGACCCTGTCTCAAAAAAAATAAAGAAGAATTGACTTCTCTAGCATATGTATATCAGGCCTTGGCTTTTGCCTTTGTGTTCCCTCTACTAAAAGGTCCAGTCTAGTTTTAATTTTTGAACTTGGACAATGAATTTTTAGTGAAGCTTTTTTTTCACAAATCAGAAAGTGGTAGAATTAGTCTGTATACAGTCATGTGCCTCATAATGACATTTCAGACCACATATACTAGGGTGGTCCCATAAGATTATAATGGAGCTGACAAATTCCTATTGCCTAGTGACGTTATAGTTGTAGGATGTTCATGGTGGTGCTGTTATAAACCTGACTGCCAGTTGTATAAAAGCATAACATATACAATTACGTACAGTATGTATGTGGCAGGCCATTCTATTGCTGTAAAGAAATACTTGAGACTGAGTAACGGATAAGGAAAGAGGTTTAATTGGCTCATGGTTCTGCAGGCTGCACTGGAGGCGTAGTGGCATCTGCTTCTGAAAAGGCATCAGGAAGCTTCCAATCATGGCAGAAGGCAAAGGGGGGCAGGCATGTCACATGGTGAAAGGAAGAGAGAGAGGAGGAAGTGCCACACACTTCTAATGACCAGAACTCACTCACTATTTTGAGGATAATACCAAGAGGGTGGTACTAAACCAGTCAGGAGAAACTCACCCCCATGATCCAGTCACCTCTTACCAGGCCCCACCTCCAACATGGGGATTACAATTCAACATGAGATTTGGGTGGGGTCAGCATCCAAACTATATCAACATAATACTTGATAATAAATGACTGTGTTACTGGTTTATATATTTATTATGCTATACTTTTAATCATTATTTTACAGTGTATTTTGTCTACTTATTAAAAAAAAAGTTAACTGCAAAACAGCCTCAGGCAGGTCTGTCAAAATATTTTGGAAAAGGCGTTGTTATCGTAGGAGATGACAGTTCCATGCATGTTACTGCGCCTCAACACCTTCCTGTGGGACAAGATGTGGAGGTGGAAGACAGCAATATTGATGATCCTGACCATGTGTGGGCCTAGGCTAGCTAATATGTGTGTTTGTGTCTTATTTTGTTTGTTTGTTTCTTTTTTTTTTTTTTTTTTTTTTTTTTTTTTTCTTTTTTTTTTCTTTTTTTTTTTTTTTTTTTTTTTTTTTTTTTTTTTTTTTTTGAGACAGAATGTTGCTTTGTCACCCAGGCTGGAGTGCAATGACACAATCTCAGCTCACTGCAACCTCTGCCTCCCGCTTTCAAGTGATATTCTCCTCCCTCAGCTTCCTAGTAACTGGGATTACAGGCATGCGCCACCATGTCTGGCTAATTTTTTTGTATTTTTAGTAGAGATGGGGTTTCACCATGTTGGTCAAGCTGATCTCAAACTCCTGACCTCAGGTGATCCACCTGCCTCAACCTCCCAAAGTGCTGGGATTACAAGCATGAGCCACCATGCCCAGCCAGACCAGTTTTTGTATTTTTTAGTAGAGACAGGGTTTCGCCATGTTGACCAGGCTAGTCTCGAACTCCTGACCTCGGGTGATCTACCTGCCTCAACCTCCCAGAGTGCTGGGATTATAGGCATAAGCCACCACGCCTGGCACATCTTAGTTTCTTTGTTTTGTTTTGTTTTTTTAAAAAAAAGCTTAAAAAATAAAAATAAAAAATTTTAAAAAGAGAAAACATATAGAATAAGGATATAAGGAAAGAAAATATTTTTGTACACCTGTACAATGTGTGTTTTAAGCTGTTATTACAAGAATCAAAAGTTCTTAAAAATAAAAATGTGTATAAAGTAAAAAAGTTATAATAAGCAAGGATTATTATTAAAGAAAAATTTAAAAATAAATGTAGTGCAGCCTAAGTGTACAGTGTTTGTAAAGTCTACAGTAGTGTACAGTCATGTCCTAAGCCTTCACATTTACTCACTGCTCACTCACTGACTCATCCAGAGCAACTTCTAGTCCTGCAAGCTCCATTCACAGTAAGTGCCCTATATATAGGTGCACCAGTTTTTACCTGTTATATTTTTACTGTACCTTTTCTATGTTTAGATATATAAAACTTCCCATTGTGTTACAGTTGCCTACCGTATTCAGTACAGTAACATGGTACACAGGTTTGTAGTCTAGGAGCAATAGGCATGTAACCTAGGTGTGTAGTAGGCTATATCACTGAGTGTTGTGTCAATTCACCCTATGATGTTCACACAATGTCAAAATCACCTAGTGACACATTTCTTAGAACGGATCTCCATCATTAAGCAACATGTGATGTACTTAGCATCTGTTATGTCAGGACCAAGCCCTGTACAACCTTTCAGAGACAGCCTTCTTTCTCTCCCTGGATCTTTGCCTTATTGACCAGTGCACAGGTTTCCTTGGACTGCACTCATCTTCTCCACAGGGACTAATCTGCTCTGAGTGCCATCCTACTTGCTTGGAACACTAATGCCCTTTAAAACCAGTCCACCTTTACAGAGATGCACCTGTTCTTTTGATCACTAACAAAATGTATTCCCTTTTCATGTTTATTCACTTCTACTCATACTAAAGGAATTCTTCCTTATGGTTTTGACAGCTGGCTTTCTGTAGTCTATAGCTTTCATTTTGTTAATTGAAAAAATAGGATTTGATACTTTGCAAGATACTATGTGTTGTTAGCAGGTCAAAAAGATGAATAGAACATTAGTTTCTTTTCTCAAGTCTGTTTTTATCTATTCAGAAGGAAAAGTAAAAGCTATATGTACCCAAGGAACTACAAACAAAGACAAGAGATACAGTAAGAGGCACAAATAACTAGGGCCAAAGGTCAGGTGTTATTTTGGTGTAATATAAGGAAAAACCTTACAGCTTTCCAACAATGAATGGAGGTAATTTGGTATAGTGGAAAGAGCCTTTTTTTTTTTTCTCTTTGAGACAGGGTCTTGTTCTGTTGCCCAGGCTAGAGTGTAGTGACACAATCACAGCTCACTGCAGCCTCAATCTCCCAGGCTTAATCAATCTTCCCACCTTAGCCTCATGAATAGCTGGGACTACTGGCGCATGCCACCATGCTGGACTAGTTGTTTTTTTGCTTTTTTGTAGAGAGAGGGTCTCACCATGTTGCCCAGGCTTGTTGCAAACTCCTGGCCTCAAACGATCCTTCCATCTTGGCCTCCAAAAGTGCTGGGATTACAGGCATGAGCTACCACACACAGCTGAAAGAGCCATATTTTTGAAGTCTGACAGCCCTGGATAGATCTGTTAAATTAAATATTAGCTGTTCAGTCTTAGGCAAATTACTTAGCCTCTTTGAACCTCAGTTTTGTGTCTTTTTATTTCATTTGTAAATGGGGCTAAATAATACTTTCTTGAGTTGTTAAGATTAAATAAGATAATAAAGTGACCATCATAGTACTTAATACAGAGGAGTCATAAAATAAATATGAGTTCCTGCCATTGTTAAGAGATGAAATAGATATGTCACGTTATCCAGAGAATTCACTTAGGCAAGTCTTCTACAAGCAGCATGACTTGACTCAAGTAATCTCAATCTAGTCTCTAGGTTCTTAGCTTTTTAGCTTCTGGAATTCAGGCCTTGTCAGAACACCTAGAAGAGATCAAATTCAAGGGACTGACTCAGTAAACTCTGAGACTTATGTATGAACCAGGTTATTTATTCTCACTAAAGGCTATTCATTTTCATTATTTGGAATTTTCATTTTTCCCAACCAGGGTACCTCTTCTTCATATGAGTAGAGAAGCCAAATTAGTGTGTTGTGGTTTAAAGAGGTTTAAAATGAGAACAAATGGAGGTGGCTAATCTCCATGAGCATTTCACTTACTAAGATGAAATATCTCATCTTTACAAAAACTGAGTGAAAAAGCACTTTTCTTTTCTTTCTTTCTTTCTTT
>NW_016108141.1:80920-97440 GCF_001604975.1 Cebus imitator
GTAGCGCAATCTCAGTTTACTGTCACCTCTGCCTCGCAGATTCAAGCAATTCTCCTGCCTCAGCCTCCTGAGTAGCTGGGACTACAGGTGCACACCACCACGCCCAGCTAATTTTTGTATTTTTGGTAGAGTTGGGGCTTCACCACATTGGCCAGGATGGTCTTGATCCCTTGACCTCTTGATCCACCCACCTCAGCCTCCCAGAGTGCTGGGATTACAGGTGTGAGCCACCACGCCCAGCCGAAAGAGCACTTTTCTATAACAGAATGTGTTTTTCTCAATAAATGTAAAGTTTATATTCCTTAGACTCAGGGTCTTTCTCCCTTAACAGTCTAGAATCTGATAAACACATATAGTTACCTGACTTTTCCTTTCTTAGATTCCATGCTGTCTCCTGTCTTAATCCTCTTTTTGTTCAATGAGTGCATAATACCGTTGATGAGATTTAAGCTTTCTGCATGATCTCATTCCTAGCATGTTCCCTTGAGATTACACCCAGGTCTCCAAGCTTACCTTCTTCATAAGATGAGGTGTGTATTTACTAAAATCTTGTAGTTTTTTTCTACATGTAACTATCTCATTCATTATGTGTGTTATTTTACTTGTTAAGTTTCAGTTTTATAGGATTCTTGTGGGCAAGGGATGGACAATGCTGTGTAGTGAAAAATAGTTCCCATTCCCTCATTCCCAACAATGAATAAATATCCAAAGCTGCTGTATTAAGAAGTATAATGGGGCTGAGCATGGTGGCTCACGCCTGTAATCCCAGTACTTTGGGAGGCTGAAGCAGGTGGATCGCTTGAGGTCAGGGGTTCATGACCAACCTGGGCAACATGGAGAAGCCCCTTGTCTCTACAAAATATAAAAATTAGCCAGGTGTGGTGGGACATGCCTGTAGTCCCAGCTACTCGGGAGGCTGAGACAAGAGAATCGCTTGAACCTGGGAGGCGGAGGTTGCAGTAAGCCAAGATGGTGCCACTACACTCCAGCCTGGGTGACAGAGCAAGAATGCATCTCAAAAAAGAAAAAAAAAAGTAATGAGATGTCAGATTTTTTTGTTTTATTTGTTTGTATTTGAGACGGAAACAGGCTGTCACCCAGGCTGGAGTGCATGGCGCGATCTCAACTCACTGCAACCTCTGCCTCCTGGGTTCAAGCGATTTTCCTGCCTCAGCCTCCTGAGAAGCTGGAATTACAGGTGCCCACCACCACACAGCTAATTTTTGTATTATTTAGTAGAGACAGGGTTTCACCATGTTGGCCAAGCTAGTCTTAAACTCCTAACCTTGTGATCCGCCTGCCTCGGCCTCCCAAAGTGCTGGGATTACAGGCATGAGCCACCATGCCCGGCCATCAAGTTTTTTTTTTTTTTTTTTTTTTGAGACAGTCTTGCTCTGTCACCCAGGCTGGAGAGCAGTAGGGGCATGTCAGCTTACTGCAACCTCCAGCTCCTGGGTTCAAGCGATTCTCCTCCTAACACAGCCTCCCAGGTAACTGAGATTACAGGTGCCCACCACCATGCCCAGCTAATTTTTGAATTTTTAGTAGAGACAAGGTTTCACTATGTTGGTCAGGCTGGTCTGGAATTCTGGACATTAGGTGATCCACCCGCCTCCCAAAGTGCTGGGATTACAGGGGTGAGCCACTGTGCCCCACTGAGATATAGTTTTAAGATTAGGCTATAAAAAGACTGTGGCTGGCCAGGCATGGTTGCCCATACCTATAATCTCAGTACTTTGGGAGGCCAAGGCAGGAGGATGGCTTGAGCCCAGGAGTTCAAGACCACCTTGGGCAACATGATAAGACTTTGTCTCTACAAAAAATTTTTTAAATCACTGGGCATGGTGGTTTGTACCTGTGGTCCCAGCTACTCAAGAAGTGAGGAGGCTCACTTGAGCCCTGGTGGTTGAGGCTGCAGTGAGCCATGTTTTTACCACTGCACTCCAGCCTGGGCCACAGAGTGAGACCTTGTCAAAAAAGACTGTGGCTTCCATTTTGGGTGCTCTTTATTCCTCTGTCTTGGATCATTCACTCTGGGAGAAGCCAGCTGCCCAAGGCATACCTTCAGAGAGGCCCACATGAATGGTAACAGGCACATGAGTGAGCATGGAAGCTGATCCTTTCCTAGTTGAGCCTTGATGACTTGCAGCTATGGCTGACATAGCAGCAGCCTTTTGAAAGATCCTAAACCATAACTACCCAACTAAGTCTTCCAGATTACTGTCCTACAGAAATTATGAGATAATAAATGTTCATTGTTTTAGCTACTGAGTTTTGGGGTAATTTGTTGTACTGCAATGGATAACTAATACACTGCCTAGGCTCCCCCTCCAGCCTAGCCTGTTTTATCTGAAACCTTCCAGTCTTCCAAGTCCCCACTTTTTCCTCAGAAATCAGTCTAATCCCAGGGGTTGGATGGTTTTCATCTTGGATTAAGCCAGAGCCACACTAACCTCTGGATTCTAACCCCACATTCTATAGGTAAAGATGCTAGGGGTTAGTGTGCCTAACCCCTAGCATCTTTACCTATAGAATGTGGGGATTTTTTGGGCCAGGTGATTTCCAGATTCCTTTTAGCCCTCAAGTTCTCTGCTTCCGCATTTCCCTAGGCTCTGTCTTCAGTTTAATCAAAAGAATGAATATGAGAACTAATTGTTAGAATCAACCAAATTTTATTCACTTTGAGAATCTTGTTTACTAGGCTGACCTGTAGGGGTGGAAGGCAACAAGTGAATTAGGCTTATGAGACTGCAGAATTGCATCTGTCTTGCTAACTCTTCAAAATCCTCAACTCTGGAATTTCCTCTTTCTCTTTCATTCTCAATTGTCACTTTGCCCAGGGCATACGACCTCAGCCAGTTAAGCTGGCCCCAGGAAAATCAGAGGCAGAAGCATAATAGGGAGGAACCCAGAGAGGCCCAGACTGGGAATAGCAGAAAGCTCAGCAAGCAAGATGGCTGACTTCTCAATCCAAGACTTGTAGAAACTGATGATTGTGTATGTTACAGGCCCACTGGTTCAGATGCAGTTTGATCCCTGTCTCACCACTCCTGCCAGAACCCAGAAATCTTCAACTTGACATATCAGGGGGTCTCCTCTACTGCCCAAAGAGAGAGAGAGGAAAGTTGGCTAGGCCATGCATAGGGCAAAGGGAAGGAGGTGAACTCTTCAACAGTTTAGCCAAGAACTGTGGAGTTAGGCCTGTCCAGACACTCCTGGGTTCACCCAGGGTCTCTGAAGATATGAGATGTGGAGGAAGCACACTGGGGAAGGGAAGGCCTGTGAAAGGTACCAAAGGGTGGTTCTTACAGTATACTGATTCATCTCCCCCACTGGGAGCTTAGAGCAGATCGTAGCTTCGCTGATGATGAGCTCAACTCTGTGCAGCAAGCTTTCATTTTGATAGTAGTCACTGCATGTCTGGAGATCAGTGACGGGCACTTTCAGCTCCTTCAGTGTATAAGAAGGCTTGATATCTGTAGGGCCAAAAATTAAGACTCAAAGCCGTCTTAATTTAAAAGTGACTTTTAGCTGTGGATACAGAATTTGTGCCTTTGATTTTCAGAGATAGCTGTAATTTCAAATATTCTGCCACATGTTAGATAGCATCCTGATTTCTGGTTTGGGAAACAACCTAAAGGCTGAGCTCCCTGGCCCTGAACAAGGCTGAGGGCAGTTGCTCCTATTTACATAGCACAAATCAATCACAGAAAAATCTTGTAATTTAGGGAAACCCAAAACAGTGAATGTGGAATTAAATTGTCTTCAGAATATATATTTATTTTTCCATAGAAATAAGGGGTAGATCTAATAAGAAGAATCAAGACTGTTGACTCAGAAATGAAGCTGTACTCTCCTAGCTAGTTTGACTCAGGGACTTTTGCTGACTGGCCTTACTTTCCTAAACACATCTTCATGTCTCCTTCCCTTGTCCACCTACCCACACACTTGACCTAGGTGTGGAGAGAGAACTATATTACTTCTCAGATTGAACAGAACTATTCTATCTTGAAATTCATTGCTCTGTCCTTTTTCACTTTTAAAGTCTCAGCGCTATTACTAAACAAGAACAAAAGAAGGTATCAATAAGCAAAGAGATTATAGCAGAAGAAATATGAAAGAGGCAAAGGGTCATAGAGAATTTGAAGTCTGAAGCACCTCAGATTACTGACCTAGAGGCTGCAACATATCTGGTGCTCTAGGGCTAGGATAGAGAGCAGGCAGAGAGAATGTCGGTCAAAGCAGTAGAACACAGAAAATCTATGTATGTATCCTCACACTGGAATATTCCAGTATAGTCCCATCCAGTCACCCAGAAGGAGGCTGTATTCTTCCTCAGGTGGACTTCACATGAGAGAAGGCAGATGGGCAGGACAACAGGCTAACAGAAACTGGGTAGGCCAGTTCTACCACACCGATGGCACTAGATGTATTTGCTTGGAAATCAGGGTGGGGAATAATCTGGGACATAGGTTATTATTGTCATTTTGGAGTCTGAGCAACCAAAGATTTGAAGTGACCCCACCAATATACTGTATTTCCTGGCATCCTTAGACCTGAGAAGAGAAGCAGAAGAGATACCATGGGTTTCTTTTGACTCTGCCCTGGGTCATCATAGCAGAGCCCATTGTTGTGGATATGGCATTTTTCCTCTAGTTCTTCTGAGGCTTTCATTGCTTCAACAAGCATTGAGCCGCTCCTGATAATATAAATGAGATTAAAATAGATATAATCTGACCCTCATAGGGCTGTGATCTTAAGGGGGGAGAGAGAGAGAGAGAAAGAGAGAGAGAGAGTGTGTGTGTGTGTGTGTGTGTGTGTGTGTGTGTGTGTGTGTGTGTGTTGGGGCAGGGAGAGAGACAAGCAACAAACAAATACACAGTTTAAAATTGTGATGAATGTTATGAAGAAAACAAATAGAATTTTAAAGTAGAGAGTAAAGGAAGCGGGGAGAGTCTTTGGGTTGGATGGTCAGGAAAGGTGTTGTTGAAGAGGTAACTCTTCAACTGAGTCTCAAAAGGAAGAAGTTAGCCATAAGAGCAATAAAAACATTCCAGATAGGGAATAGAGTATACACGGCCTTGAAGGTGAGAAAGAGCTTGGCAGTCTCCAGGAATTGAAAGAAAAGCTGGAGAATGGGATGAGGTTGGAAAAGTGGGCAGACACCTGGTGATTCATGGCTTGTAAGCCACAATGTTGCATTTGGGTTTTATTATAGGTGTCTGGGCAACCACTGGAGGATTTGAAGCAGGGAGTGATATTATCTCACCTCTGACTTTACAAAGTCACTTTTTGGTGTGTATTGAAATTAGTAAAACCTATTATACTGTTGCAGTGGTCCAGGGGTAGCTATGTTATAGTCAAAGTATATTCTGGAAGTACAACTGACAAGAATGGTGTGTGCATTGGATGAGGAAGGTGAGGGAAAGTGAGATACCATATTTGTCTTGAATAACTGGTTATATTGTTGAATGAAATGGGGAAAGCAGAGAGAGAAAAAGATTTGGGGACAGTGATGGTGATAAAATTACCTTTTCTGACCATATTACCTTGGAGATGCCGAATGGAAGTGCATCCGAACTAGTGTTAGGGGTTAGAGATGCAAGTGTTATCAGCTTTTTTGCTGAGTGTTATCAGCAAATATATGACATTTAAACCAAGGGAAATGGATGAGGGTGGATAATGAGAAATTACTTAATGGGTACAATGTACATTATTTGGCTGATAGATACCTAAGAGCTTTGACTTCACTGCTGTGCAGTCTAGGCATATAACAGAAATTACACTTGTACTCCATCAATATATACAAATAAATAGTTTTTAAAAATAAGAGGAAAACATAAGCATGCTTTCTTTCAAAAGGAGTAAAAAGATGGAGGAGTTCACTTAGGGATAGTGAAGAGAGCTCAGGACTGTGCATATGAAGAGTGGTATGAGGTGTAGGCATGCTGCAAGGGAAGCGGTCCTTCGTGGGGGATGTCTTCCGGGTAGAGACTTTGATTTGAGGAATGGGGTGGGAGAATGTAACCACTTTTAAGTAGTCGTTTCAATCAAGATGACGTTAAATTTGAAGAAACCTGAGGTCTGAGAGTAGTTGCACTGAATTGAGTGCTAGAGTAGGAAATATTCAAACCCACTAATAATGCACAACATATGTACCGGGCAGTGCATGATAAGCCCCACCTCAACCTCAGCCCAGGGGGTGCTGCAGTCACCCAGGTGCCCTGACCGGTCTCCCCACAGCAGGGCCAGCACTCACTGGAAGCAGCTGGCCACTATCAGCACCCACTGCTCTGAGATGAGGGTGGCTGAGCAGACGTGAATCAAGCCCTGGCAGATGCTGACCTGCCCAGGCCACGGCCCCACAAGCTCCCCAGCCTGAGGCAACGCCAAAAGGGCCGCCCACAGACTGTTAACAAAGGAGAAAAAGATTTGGAGGGACGCAGCCTGGGATACTGCTCCTCCGCCCTCACCCCTCCGTGGGCATTTGCCAAACTCAGGCCCTCTTTTCTCCTTGCACAGATTCCCTTCCCTCGGTCCATCCAGGCATGCTGCCCCCTGGCTGAGGTGCCTTACTTGACTCCAAGAGATACTCTGGTTCATCCTCATCTGCACCTAGCAGGAGAATGGGGAATGTGAAAGGCACTCTTAATGTGTTCTTGCTGCTACATAGGGCCCTCACCCGTGGCCTCTATGCCTTTCCTAGTCTGAAGCCCCTGTCCCTACCTAGGGCTTAACCCACCCGGGGGCTCACCTGAAATCCCCAGCAGAAGGAGCAGTGTGAATGCACAGCCAGCAGGGCCCATGTCCCTGTCCTCAGGTCCAGCCCTCCCTGCTTCCTGAACTCAGGATCCCAGGGAGAGGCCAGTGGGGAGTAGCTAGAGAAGTGGGGGCAGAGCCAGCTTCTCCTCCTAGATGGATTCCTCTGCTTTGGTCTTCACCCCCTGCCAGATCCTGTAATCTCAGCACTTTGGGAGGCCAAGGCAGGCAGATCACCTGAGATCCGGAGTTTGAGACCAGCCTGGCCAACGTAGTGAAACCCCATCTCTACCAAAAGTACAAAAATGAGCTAGGCGTGGTGGTGTGCGTCTGTAATCCCAGCTACTACTTGGGAAGCTGAGGCAGGAGAATTGTTTGAGCCTGAGAGTTGGAGGTTGCAGTGAGCCGAAATTGCGCCATTGCACTCCAGCCTGGATGACAGAGCAAGTCTCCATCCCCCCACCAAAAAAAAAAAAGAATTAACTAGGTTAACTAAGCCAGTGAGGCTCTGTGGCTCATGCCTGTAATCCCAGCACTTTCAGAAGCTGAGGCGAGCAGATTACTTGAGGCCAGGAATTCGAGACCAGCCTGCCTGGCCAAAATGGCAAAACCCTGTCTCTACTAAGAAAACAAAAATTACCTGGGCGTGGTAGCATATGCCTCTAATCCCAGCTACTTAGAAGGCTGAGGAAGGAGAATCGCTTGAATTTAGGAGGTAGAGGTAGCAGTGAGCTGAGATCAGCGCCACTACACTCCAGCCTGGGCCACAGAGTGAGACTCTCTATCAAAAAAATAATAATTAACTTGCAACTTTCTAGAGGCCAAGCCAAAAAAAAAAAAAAAAAAAAAAGTGTGCCATACACATTATATCACTGAATAATAAGAACAATACTCTTTAGTCAGGAGAAAATGTTTCCCCCTTTTAAAAAGCACATTGGTTAACATAATATACAATTCTATAGGGGCCTGAGAAACATTCCTCATTTTTTTAATTGTCTCTCAATGAATACAAACACTATAATTAAGGCAATTCTGTGAAGAGACAAACTAACTTAATTGAAATATTTATATTTCTTGTTATAACTTGAAACAAAAATGGAACTTAGAGAAGATGCCTCTTTCCTCTTTCAAATACCACTGTTTCCACCTATGCTTTGGTGAGGCCCATATTCTCTCAAAGACCTTTGAACATTCTTGGCATTTTTTGTAAACTGAGGAATCTAACTTATATTTCCACACCTGTGGAAAGGATAGTTCCAGAGCCAAATAGAAGTATCAAAGATCTCAAGATGGCAAGTCTCTATCCCTGTATTTAAAAAAGAATGGTAAGGCCTCAAGACAGAAAGCAAAAATAATGTTTGCTATAATGCCCAGAAGTTTAAAATCTTTGTTATAATTCAAGGTATCCTTTTGGTTTACAAAGTGACTAAATCTTCTAAGCATAAACTATTGTCTAGAAATGTTAAAGTCATTCTAAATAGTTTAACATATGTGATCAGTTACAGAAGCCTGATAGTGTTTTACATTTGCCTGACATTTTCATTCACACAGTGGCTATGTGAGTAAAGCATGTTTTCATTCCCTTTATAGATGAGGGAACTGAGGCCCTTGGAGGTTAAATGGCTTAACTAATTATACTGCGAAGTAACAAAGCTATTTCTTCTATTTCCTAGTCTGTAATCATATTTAAACCCAGATCTTCTGAGTCAAAATCTAGTTATCTTTCCCTCCTTGCTACAGCAGCCTCCCAAATCCAGGAAACCTCATTCATCCATCCAGCAATCGCTTATTCAATACCCATACCAGGGACTGCTCTAGAATAGAGGTATGACAACATAGGAAAAGCCCCTGTCCTCAAAGAGGTTGTGTTGTAGTTGCAAGTCAGATCATGACAAGTACTTTGTTTAATAATAGGCTTAGGTACATAGGGATTTGGGAGTCGGACATAACTTTTAAAAAAGATGGTCAGACAAGGCATCACTGAGGTGATTTCTGAGCAGAGCCGTGAGAGGTAAGAGAGGAAATGAGCCAGGTGGATAACTGAGAGAAGAGGGGTTGAAGCATGGAGAACAGCATTACAAAGTTCCTGAAGCAGGGGTGTGCTTGGGACATTTGAGAAACATTATGGCCAGAGCAGAGTGAGTGAGGGTCTCCAGCAGTCAGAAATAAGGTCAGACAGGGAATGGAGGCCTGATGATGTAGACTCTTGCAGGCTATTATGAAGACTTCAGTTTATATTCCTAGTGGAAGGGGAAGATAGTTGATCTGACTTAAATTTTAAATGAGTCACACTGGTGAGTGGATTGATAATGGTCAGGGATAAAAGCAGGGAAACCAGGCAGAAAACTATTGCAGTAATCTGGGCAGGAAGTGATGGTGGATTTGGACCAGGGATATAGAGATGTGGTAAGAAGTGACAGATTCTGGTTGCACTGTGAAGGTAGAACACATGGGACCTGTTGATGGATTGGATGTGGTCGTGAGAAGAAGAGAGGAGTCAAGGATGACTCCAGGGTTTTTGGCCTGAGCCAATGGAAGAGTGGAAGTACTGTTTACTAAGATGGGACACACTGTAGAAGGAGAAGGTTTCTGGAGGGTAGATGAAGAGTTCATTTGTAGGCATAAGTTTAAGATGCTTGATAGATGTTCAGCTGGAGACGTCCAGTAGGCACTTGAATATATAAATCTAGAATTTGGAGACTTGGCCCAAACTGGGGCGAGATTAGGGTATCATCAGTATGTCATAGTATTTAAAGCCATGAGACAAGGTAAGGTCACCTAGTGAGTGAATATAAGTAAAGCCCACTGTGAATGCTAAGGATTGAGCGCACCTAAGTTTCATGAGATAAATAAGAACCAGTAAGAGACTGAGAGGATAGCAGTGAGGTAGGCTGAGAACCGAGAGTAGTATCCTGGAAGCTGAGCAGAGAAAGTGTTTCGAGGAGGAAGGTGATAGGCTGCCAAATGCTGCAGATGGCTGAGAACCGACCATTGGATTTAGCATCATGGAACAGGCTCAAGAGAGAATAAAAGAGGAGTACTTTGAGATAGAAAAAGTAGTTCTGCTGTAAAGGGAACAGAGAAACAACTGGCAGAAGAGGCTGGGTGGCACAGTCTTTGTTCTTGTTGTTTTACAACAAGAGAGAAATTACATCCTGTTTGTGTGCTAATGGAATTATGCAGCAAAGAGGAGGAAATTGATGACAGGAAAGAAAGCAAATAGTGCTGAAGTGGTGTCCTTGAGCAGGGGACAGCTCCCAACTCACCAATTGGAAGGCGAGATTGCTTAGGTTGGAACACAGACGGGTTTTCCTATAACAGGAGCAAAGGCCGTGGGTACAGATGCCAGTTGGTAGCAGGTGTGGTGGTGGAATTCCTCTGCTTATTGTTTCTGTTTCCTCAGTGAAACATAGAAGTTATCCATTGAGAATGAGGCTGGAATGGAGGTATTGAGGACTTACAGAGAAATGTGCTAGTCATGTAGCAGTGTGGCAGATGAATAGACTTAGAAAAGAATAGTGTGACTGCAGCTGAAAGGATCCATGTGAATTTCAAGTGAAATTGGCATAGTTGCATGTTCACCAGTGCTGCTCAGCAGTGTGGGTAGAGTCATGGAGAGAGCAGAGGGTTGGCTGCAAGCAGGTTTTTCAGAGGTAGGTATGATGAAGCGGGGACAGGGGAGTGATTACAATGAGAAATGAACTTAAGCTGGAAAGGAGGAAGGTAAAGAATGAGGAGGGTGTAGAGAGTAAAGCAAGATAAAGTCAGTAGATTATAAATCTCGATGGAGTTGAAAATGTTTGGAATTGGCCTTCTCGCTGCAGGGAGTTCAAGAAAGAACAAATGGGCCAGGTGCAGTGGCTCACACCTGTAATCCCAGCACTTTGGGAGGCCGAGGCAGATGGATCGCTTGAGATCAGGAGTTCTAGATGAGCCTAACCAATGTGGTGAAACTCTCGCCTCTCCTAAAAATCCAAAAATTAGCTGGGCGTGGTGGTGTGTGCCTGTAATCCCAGCTATTCAGGAGGCTGAGGCAGGAGAATCGCTTGAGCCCTGAAGGCAGAGGTTGCAGTGAGCCAAGATCACACCATTGCACTCTAGCCTGGGTGACAAAGCAAGACTCTGTCTCAAAAAAAAGGAAGAACAAATGAGTTGGCAAGGTGGGATACTTAAAATTGAGATTCTAGAAAGAGTGCAGGTGTTGGTGATAATAAGGTCAGGAAGACCATGGAAGTGGTGCCTAAGGTCTAGTGAAAGATCATTTAATGTTAAAGGCAGGTTATGATGAAAAGGCAGTGAATGTTGGAGGAGAGATAGGCGAGGGCTTCTCAGGAAAGTTCTGGGGTCTGTGCTCTCCCTACTTGCCAGAGCTCCTGAAACTAGAGACTGGAATGGATCCATTGGCCAGAAGTCTTTGTTGACTGATCCTCAACTAAGATGTATCCAGCCAAACTGTGCTCCTTTTTGACCAGTTTTCCATTTGGTTCACAAAACCATGCTGGGAGACTTGGTGTTAGGAATTGTGTGCTTACAACCAAAGCAGAATGCTCTTTCTTTCCAGCAAAACTGATGGAAAGAAATCTGAGAATTAACAGCTGTTATTAAAATATTAATAGATTTGACTCCCTCTTCTTTTGCTGCCTGCTGGGCATAATATATAGTTGGGTTTTTTCTTTACAATTACTAAGAAAATTTAAACAGCAGAGAAATGTGTAAGGTAAAATAGAAAGTTTCCTTTCTTACTGTCTCCACTTCTAGCACCTCATGTGTTGTTTGTAAGCATCATTCCAGATCTCTCTCTCTCTTTTTCTTCTCTTGCTGCCTATCCATATATATTTGTGTGGGGCCCATATACATGTCTGTGTAATATATATATATATATATGTGTGTGTATATAGTATATATATAATATGCATATATTTTCATCACAGAAAAACATGAAGATATTCTATATATCATTCTACATGCAGCTTAACATTTTTCTAAGTCCTTCCATGGCAGTATGTACCGACCTGATTACTGTTCTTTAGAATAACTGCATAACATTCCACATACAGAAGTAGCCTAACATTAAAATCATGCCTGTGTTGATGGACACTTAGATTTTCTTTATATGCATGTGTGTGTGTGTGTGTGTGTGTGTGTGTGTGTGTGTGTGTGTATGTGTATTCATTCTTTACCCTTCTTCTTGAGAAATTGCTTCAACAAGAATTGCTTTGACATAGAATTATTAAAGAAAAGACAATGTGCATTTAAGAATCTGACCTCTATTGCCACATCATCCTCCAAACAGATGGCACCAATTCACAGTGATGGAGAGTATACCTTTCCCCATGTGCTCATTCACACTGATTATCTCTACCCCCAACCCCTAAATTTTGGCCAATTGGATGGGACCATTAGGAGAAAATATTTTAGCCAAAGCATATGGCACTAATTTGGGAGGAATAACTGAAAGTTGGGAATTAAAAAATAGGATTATTTCATTCATATTTTTTATGTAGAGGATGGAATATTAATACTCCTCCAAAATTTAGGGCTTAACTTGAATAGATCTGGCCTTAACTAGTTCCTTAAAGAGGAAAGTGATCAGAGGAAGAGATGGAGCCTAATGGGAGTCATCAAAGCAATAAAAAAAGGTCAGATCAGATTTCTGTTCCTTTGTTCCTGAAAATGTTGCTTCTAAATCTTTTTTTTTTAACAGGAAGTTTACAAAAATTGCAAATTTTGTGCTAAACCTATATGAGGTACTGATTTCAGATTTCGTATGAGTTTAATTCTGAGTTTGTGGTGATAAAGTTGGAAAGAAGTTTTGTGTCAATATTCAGGTTTTTAGATCTTTAAACTTTGACCTATTTTGGAAAGAGGGACCTGTAATAGTATATGTTTAATATATAGTAGTACAGATTTAGAGTTAATATCGTTTTTCATTTGCTCATGCTTATTCTATACAGAATCTTTTATTTACGATCTCCAATTAAAAGTCATATTTCTTATCACTTGATAACTTTCTAACCCTTCTGTCACAGAAACATTTGAAAACAAATCTTAAGTATGAAACTAGAGGAGCCAATTATAATTCTTTATTTAACTAAGAGAGTATTTTAACATACTGTGACTTTTATAGATACAATGAATATATACCTACCATGAAGTGTATGGACAGACTCTGAATATATGTATGAGTATATGTGTGTTTTGAATACCTTTATTGTGAATTTATACTTGTCAGCACAATAATTACATACCCTTGAGTGTTTTATAGTTGGGCATTCATGTAAGCACACATATGTTTAAATCTCAAAACAATCTTGCAATATGCACTTAAATGTTTTTGAGGCTCACTTTATGTCATTGAGTAGAAGATGATAGAAAAGTAACAGATGGCCAACAAGGATATTGATTTGACAAGAGAAAAACTTAGTTACTTTAGTTCCTGAATTTAAAAAAAAAAATTAATCAGTGTAAATTCACTTTAAGGAAATCTTGGGAGTATATTTCCATTGAAGTGCTTTGTTTGCATTTTGTTTTGTTTTGTTTTGTTTTTGCAAGAGGCTGCCAGGCAGACAGGAGGGAAAGAAAGAGGCAAGAGGAAGAATATGGACACCTATCTAGCGTTTGGTGGACTTGAAATTTGAACCCATGTCTGTGGCTTCAAAGTTCATGCTCTTTCCACTTCTCCAAGAGTTTGCTTTCTGTTGACCTTTATCATTGGAAGAATTTCTCAATGCTGAGAGCAATTTTCCTAATGCTCTTAGATCTAAAAATGCTACTGACTGGATTATTCATGTTTGAACATGTAAAAATATTTTCTTGTTAAATTAAGTTTAATCTTATTTAATGCTCCTGGTTTTATGGGAAGAACTTTGAAGCAAGAATCAAAAAATCAAATGACACTAATGCTTCCTAATTAGAGAAATCTCTTTTCAATGCAAACTAAAAATATATTGGCTGGTGTTCTAATCAGCTGTGCTTAATTCTAAGCACTAAATTCTGAACACTATGGATAAAACACTTTGTTCATTTCAGAAATAGCTAGACTTTTCCTAAGCTCTCATTAGGAAAAATAAAAAGAATAAATTAAGAAAATAAAGCTGGGCACAGTGGCTTACACCTGTAATCCCAGCTTCTCAGGAGGTTGAGGCAGGAGGGTTGCTTGAGGCAGGAGGGTTGCTTGAGGCTAGGAATTCAAGACTAGTCTGGGCAACACAGAAAGACCCTGTCTCTAAAAGTAAAAGTAAAACATTAAAAAATATCTTATAGTTTGAAAATCTGGTCAACATGAAGAAAAATGACAATTTCATCTGTAGGCAGGGTGGTTATTGTGATCATATTTTGGTATTTGCTTCCTATTGCTTGCTGCCAATGGAGCTATTAGGAATATGTGTTTATGGAAGTCTCAGTGCTGATCATAGGAAAATGAGAACAGTCGTACTATTCATTTTTTCCATAAGTACCAGGTAGCTTTAATGAGCTATAAGAAAATTATACTATTTGTACAGAGTACCACATTAAATTCTTAAAATTAAATATTTTGATGTGATATAGTTATTTTGATGTGGATATAGAATATATGCAAGATTTATCTCCACTATCTTATTTAATCCACATAAAATACACATGTCTGTTAAGGTCATAGAGCTGAACTATTAAAATGGAGGAGTTGGCGATAGCAGCAGGGATTGACTGCAAATAGGCACAAGGGCTCTTTCTATGGTGATGGGAATGTTCTAAGTGATCTCATGGTGATGATTGCACAACTCTGTAAATTTACCAAAAATTATTCAATTGTATACTTGAAGTAGGTAAATTTTATGTCATGTAAACTATAATAAATCTGTTAAATTTTTTAAATAGAAAATATGACTATAGCTAACTCCAGAACTCTTAGAAAATCTAAAAGAACAAATTTAAATAACAAAATTTAAATAACAAATCAGTTATTATTGATGAGACAAAGGAGTAGTCATAGAGCTACCTTCCTTTCCCTCTCCTTCAGAGCTTACAAACAAATTCTACCAAACTTTTAAGAAATAGATTATTCTAATGCTGTTTTAAACTTTTCTAGAACATGGAAAAATGGAGAGGCTTCTAGTTCCTTTTTATGAAGGTAAAATAACATTGACATTGAAACACAGAAAATATATTTCTCCTAAAAGAAAACCAGAGACCAGTTTTGTGTGTGAATATTGAAACAAAAATCTGTGAAAGAAAAATTATAAACATTTTATCATTTTATAGAATTCAGGATTACGTTTGAAAAGAAATACAAAGAAAAATAAGAAAAGTAATACACAAAACAGCAGCATGGTATGATGCTAAAGAGTTTCAGCTCTGGAGCTGGACTGCTGGTTTGGAATCCCAGCACCATCACTTCCTAGTTCCATGACCTTGGGGAAGTTTAAACATGGATGAATCCTACATAAATCCTTTGTACCATTCAGTATTAACTAAAGGTTCTATAGGCGCTGAAAAGGAATTATTTGTAGTAGCAATGTCACTACCTCTTTACTTACGATAAGCAGAATAAATATAACAATGAACCCACCCATTATAAGGCATAAGATATTCAGTGTTCATTTTTCACATCTTTCTTTTCTCATCAATAAAATGGGAACTGTTAAGTAAGAGAATATACTTTATAGGGCGCTTGAGAAGGCCAAGTGAGTAAAGCACTTAGGTAAGTGCCTGACAGTGTTGAATATGAAAATAACTGCATAGTATATTTTTAAAATTATTAATGACAAATTTTATTTTGTCATTTCTCTACTGTTGACTACTTAGATTTGCTGTTGTAAAGAACAATGCAATAAATATCTTCATCTGGAAATTTATCTCACCCTTCTATTTCCTGCAGATAGATTTTTAGAAGCTGAATTTTGGAGAAAAAGTAATAAACTCTTTAAAGACCCAAATTGCTCTTCAGTAAGATTATACCCATTCCTACCAATGGTAGCTAAGAATGACTCTATTGCACCAGCTTTGAACATCATCATTGCAAAGAAAGTGTTAGGTAATTTGATAAGCTAGAAACAGAATTTGATCATTCTGTGTTAAATAATTCAAATGTTGAAAGGATGGATACACAACCTTAATTCAAATGTTATCCTGAAAAGCCTGAAACTCAGAGAAATAGAAATGTTGTTAGTAATCCTCTAGATATATACCAGGAGTTAGGTTTTCCTTTTCAGATTCATATTTTATGTGGTATTAGGGTATTCGCTTTTTGTAACTTTAGCTATTTAATCTGATGGCGAATTTTTCCTAAAAACATAAATTAAAACAACGTACCAAAACAAATGCCACTGGGGAAAAACTTTATATTTCAGCCTTACTTTTTTTTTGTATGTCTTCAATGGTGTTATAAAGTCATATATCTTTCCAGTCTTCCTTATTTTTCCTTCTCCAGTTAACTTCATCCCAGTCTTTAAACTCTTTGGGAAGTGAGAATGGGTCAAGTCCCAGCAAAAGACTCATAAGCCCAAGCTGGGCATGGTGACTCATGCCTGTAATCCCAGCACTTTGGGAGGCCAAGGCAGGCAGTCACTTGAGGTGAGAAGTTTGAGACCAGCCTGGCTAACATGTTGAAACTGTGTCTCTACTAAAAATACAAAACTCAGCTGGGCATGGTGGTCCGTGCCTATAATCCCAGTTACTTGGGAGGCTGAGCAGGAGAATCACTTGAACCCGGGAGGCAGAGGTTGCAGTGAGCCAGGATTTCGCCACTGCCCTCCAGACTGAGGACAGAGTGAGACTCTGTC
>NW_016108141.1:97460-154342 GCF_001604975.1 Cebus imitator
AAAAAAAAAAAAAAAAGACTCAGCACCCCACACTGGACCAATGCAAAGCCATCCAAAAAATTTGAATTTATATGACTTTTCAGCTACAGTAAACCACGAACATTTATGGTCTTTTACAGGGAACAGGCATGAGGAATATCTAGACACCTTGGGCACAGTTGCCATTAAAGTCTGGAAACTAGAAAGAACCCATCTCTATACAGGCTTCAGGCTGCTAAGGGAGAAGTCCCTTCATCTTAGTTAAGCATTGGTGTGTAAATCTTGCCTCACTTCTTCCCCTAAACCACAAATTAACAGGGCACTGAGTCAGGGAACTGAATAGTTAGTTACAACTACTTATTTAAGACTTGAACAAATTAATACTAATATATTACTTATTTTTAAAGGCTTTAACTCAGAAAGGTCAGTAACAAAAAAGGTTAGTATCAAGCTCCTAAGCAACTTAATTTTATATATATATATATATAATATAAAATATATATATATAAAATATATATATAAAATATATATAAAATATATATTTTATATTATATATATTTGAATTCTCTTCAACAGAGAAATCTGTTTACCTGTCACTTTTGCTATGGCTATGTTTTAGAGATAGCTACACTCAGTGACACTTGGTTAACATTTGAATTCAATATTGCAAACATGTTTTATGTACAGAATAACTGTTTTAAATTGTTTGCACAATTAAAAGACTACCATATTCCTGAGGTACATTGGCGCTTAGGCTCTCTCAGAATGTACATTTCACTTGGCTGTACACACTGTGGTCTCTTACTTTAACATGATTTGTTCAGGCCCTTTAAAATAGACCTGGATGTATATTTAAATCTCAGTTTTGGTAATCTTTATTGTTTGTTTTTACTTACAAGATAATTCTGAGAAAATGTCATTCTTTTGTGATCCTCAGATGTAAAAAGAAACAACTCAGAACCAAGTATTAGAATCTTCCTTTCCTGACTTTGTTGCAGATTCTATTTTCCTTGGGTTAAATTGAATGTTAAGCTTTCCTTCTATGCCCTATCAATGTTTTAACAATTTCTCTAAAATCTAAAGGTTTGTTCTCCAAACTCATGTACTAAGATATCTTTGAACCAAAACAAAACAAAACAAAAAAGCAGGGTTGGGTGTTTTTGTGTGTGTATTTTTGTTGTTTGAGATGTGGAAAGATTCTGTGATATCACAGTAAGATGTTTGTGTCTTGTTTACTATAGACCCTTAAGGGCCAAATAAACTTTATTCTCTAGTTATTAAATTCAGGGGCCAATAACCAGCTGTTTTACCAAGCCACAGAAATAACTCAGCCTCCTTTCCAGTCAACACCTGATAATGCCCTGAACAAATGAACATAAGGCTTTGGAAATTCCACAGGGAGTCTTCAAGGTCCTCTGAATGTTTTACTCTTTGAAGAAGGTATGATATTTGGAGATGTACTCCAAACTCTTGGTCTGGCAAGAGTTTGAAAAATCTCTGTTTATGATTTGTCTTCTGTTGAACAGAATTCTCAAACTGCAGTACTTAGTCTTCTCTGAGCTTATATCAAAGAATAGCAGTTTTTATCAATTCTCAGGAAAAAAAGGGTTTTTGGAATGTCCAGCTTTTCTCCCAACAGTTGTAATGCTTTGACTTAGGTAATAGCCTTGGAAACATGTGATACAGATCTACGGTTTGTTTCAGTTTTCAAAATAACACTAGTGATTAGTCATTTGTGTTAGGAAGGACCTTCATACTCATTATCTTGCTTAATCTCTTGTCCACATGGGACTTAATTTCTGCCACTTGTCAACATAATATAAATGCTTAAAACAGTTAAGAACTTCCATGTTGTCAGTGACATCCTGACCTGTAAGAGACAGGCATCACTTATTATTCACTCTCATTTTGTTTTGAGGGCCCATGCCAACAACTTAAGCAATTTCACTCCCACATCTTAACGGAATTTGCAGAGAAAAATAGAAAGCAAGTGACATTTCTTTTTCTATTTTAGAGTATACAGGCTTAGATTTTCATTTTGTTGTTTATTATACTTTTTATTGCTCATAACAGTACTCTCAACTTAGATATTAAGTGATTTTTCTACAAATATTTGGACGCAGATTACTTAGGAAGTATACAGATTCTTTATTGCAGCTCTATTCGCTCCAAGCTGATTAGCATCGTAAAGACTGAGGGGCAGATAACCAGGGATAGGTCTTTCTTTTTTATTGTGCTATTATTTCTAGGGAAATGGAAGAAAAGTTTGTGAATGTTCTCTTCCCTGTAAATCTTTTTGCAATTTTTCTAATAGAATTACCTCATGGAATTATCAGTGCATCTGTCACATGGAGTTGTTATTGGGAAATTTCTTCTGCATATTCTCTTTTCCCTCTTGATTCATATAGCTTAGTTGTACCATCAATGCCAAATCTATGTTCAGCTTCCTACGTATATCTGGGAGATTTTCTTACAGGTTTTTATTGAAGGATCATTTATCTTTTTTATTTCCCATGTATCATATTTAGAGGTTTAGAATCTTACATCCCTTGTTAAGCATAACCCCCTTTATTATTGAAGCTCTCATACCAAACACTTTATGTCTTAGAATATTATCATTAACTTCCTAATCAACTGTCACCCAAGGGTATAAAGAATTATATAAAGTCATATAAAAGCTGAGCTTCTAAATATATTTTCTCCTTTTCAGTCCATTTCCGTTTTTCCTTTTTACAAGCAAAACTACTTATTAATAAAAATGTGATGCTTTTATTTTCTTTTACTATCTGTTTTTAAAGATATGTCAGGAATGTGCTGCCTGAAAAGACATCTGGATTATGGGATTGCAGTCAGGCTGGGTGGGGTTGCAGTCCCAGATCTGCCCCTTCCTGGTTTTGTGACCCTGGACATGTTATTTATCCCCTAAGAACTTCAGATTCCACATTTTAAAATGGGACTAATTGTAGGACAGTGAGGATTAGAGTTGATGCATATGGCCCACGAAATGGAAGTCAATAAACATAGCTTTAATTATTACCATTACTTCTCAGTTTGGCATAGATCTTGTTGACCAACCTATATATGAAATTCATAAGTCATTTTTGTAAAGAACGAGCAATCCACTTCTAGAATGTTGTTAATTGAAAATACAAACTTTTTTTTTTTTTTGAGACAGGGTCTCATTCTGTTGCCCAGGCTGGAGTGCAGTGATATGCTCCACTGGAGCCTTGACCTCCCAAGCTCAAGCAATTCTCCTGTCTCAGTCTTCTCAGTTGTGTAGACTGCAGGCATGTACCACCATGCCTGCCAAATTTTCTATTTTTTGTAGACACAGGGTCTCACTTGTTGCCTGGGCTGGTCTCAAACTCCTGGGCTCAAGCAATCCTCACACTGCTGCCTCTCAAAGTGCTAGGATTACAGGCATGAGCCACCGACACTGGCCGAAATATGAACTTAAAAATTTTTAATATCAGAGCAAATTGTATCCATTGAAAATATATTTAAGAGTTCTAATTCATATAGTTTCATACTTATGCAAGTATTAAAATAAACAGCTCAACTATTCACTCATCTAATCAGGGTTATTATTCTTTTTTTGGTAACAGCTTTATTAGATATAATTTATATACCATAGAATTCACCCATTTAAAGTGTACAGTTCAGCTGGGCATGGTGACTTACACCTGTAATCCTAACACTTTGGGAGGCCAAGATGGGAGGATCACTTGAGCCTAGGAGTTCAAGACCAGCCTGGGCAACATAATGAGTCCCTATCTCAAATAAATTAACTAAATAAATAAAGTAAGTGGATTTTAGTGTATTCACAGAGTTGTGCAGTCATCACCATAATCAATTTTAGAACGTTTTCATAATCCATAAAGAAACCTGAATGCTTTAGCCTTTACCCCTTATGCCCTTCAACCCTAGACAACCACTAATCTATAATACTTTCTGTCTCTATAAATAGACCTATTTATTCTAGACATTTCATATAAATGGAATTATATAACGTGGTATCTTGTGACTTATTTATTTATTTATTTATTTATTTTATTTATTTAGAGAGATAGGGTCTCGCTTTGTAAGCCAGGCTGGAGTGCAGTGGCACAATCATAGCTCACTGCTACCTTAAATTTCTGGGCTCAAGGAATCCTCCTGCCTCAGCCTTCTGAGTAGCTGGGACTACAGGCATGTACCACCATGGCCGGCTAACTAATTTTTTAATTTTTCTTTTTTTTTAAGAGATCAGGTCTCACCGCCTTACCCAGGCTGGTCTCGAACTCCTGGGCTAAGGCAATGCTCCCACCTCAGCCTCGCAACATGTTGGGCTTACAGTCATGAGCCACCACAACTGGCTGCCCTTTTTTTTTTTTTTTTTTTTTTAATGAGATGGAGTCTCACTCTGTTAGCCCAGGCTGGAGTGCAGTGATACGATCTTGGCTCACTGCAACCTCTGCCTCCCAGGTCCTGGTTCAAGCAATTCTCCTACCTCAGCCTTCCAAGTAGCTGGGATTAGAGGCACCCACCACCATGCCCAGCCAATTTTTGTATTTTTTAGTAAAGACAGGGTTTCACCATGTTGGCCAGTCTGGTCTTGAACTCCTGACCTCGTGATCTGCCCGCCTCAGTCTCTCAAAGTGCTGGGATTACAAGTGTGAGCCACTGCGCCCGGCCGGCTGGCTTCTTTTACTTAATGTTTTCAGGGGTTATCCATGTGTGGCATGCACCAGTACTTCATTCCTTTTTCTTGCTAAATGACATTCCATTGTATGGCTATACCACATTTTATCCATCACCGGTTGATGGATTTTGGAGTTGTTTTCACTTTTTGGCTATTATGAATAATGCTACTATGAACATTTGTGTACAGGATTTTGTATAGACATGTTTTTATTTCTCTTGGGTATAAACCTGAGTAGAATTTATAAGTCATATAATAATTCCATGTTTAACTTTTTGGCAATTGCCAGACTGTTTTCGAAAGCAACTGTACCATTTCACATTCCCACCAGCAGTGTATGAGGGTTCTAATTTCTCTACATCTTGGCCAACATTTGTTATTAATATTATCTGTCTTTTTCATCATACCCATCCTAGTAGGTGTGAAGGGGTATTTGACTCACCTTATAATCCTATTGTATAAAGTTAGTGAAGGGGTCTCTTGGTTATAGCAGTTTCTGATATTTTTCATTTTGCAGGGTCAGCTACACAAAGGTATAACTTTATGTTATGAGCTCTGTGGCACAAACAAAACTAATGGAAGAGAAAACAGTATCCCTAGTGGGTGTGAAGTGTGTATTTTTAGTAACTTCTTAAAATTAAATATGTACCAATGATATTGCTCATGCTTTGGTGACATCTGGTCAATGATGAGGATGACTGAGAAATTATGCCTCATGTGAAGAATCTTCTGCTTATGAAACACACAATGAATCTCCCTTGACTGTGTTTTTCTTAAGAGACATGTTCTTGCATTGTCACTCAGGCTGGAGTGCAGTAGTGCAATCATAGCTCACTGCAGCCTTGAATTCCTGGGCTCAAGGGAATTCCTGCCTCAGCCTCCCAAGTAGCTGGGACTACAGGCTCATGCCACCATGACTGGCTAATATTTTAATTTTTCTTTTTTGTAGAGACCAGATCTCACCATCTTACTCCAGCTGGTCTCAAACTCCTGGATTCAAAGAATCCTCCCACCTCAGACTCCTCTCAAGTAGCTGGGACTACAGGCCCATACCATTGTGCCCAGCTAATTTAAAAACAATTTTTTTTTTTGGTAGAGGTAGGGTTTCCCTATGTTGCCCAAGCTAGTCTCAAACTCCCAGCCCCAAGTGATCCTCCTGCCTCAGCTTCCCAAAGCACTGGGATTACAGGTATGAGCCACAGCACCTGGCCCAAGAGTTTTTTTCATAACAGAATTTTAGAGCATGTTCTAAAGATAAATCTCCTTCTGGTCATTTATCTACTAAAGTCTCAGGGAAGCTTATCTCCTGTTTATAACTTTTCAGCCTTCATACCTTTGAGCACGCTACCCCTTCTATTAGCTGTATTATCTAATTTTATGCTGAATTAGCATTTCAGGAGAAGTATAAAAGAATGAATAATATGGACCTCCTGAATCTATTTTTCATGGCTCTTAATTTTTATGTCCTCTATGTCTGTGTTTTTGCCTTGTGTTCTTTAAAATTCTGTCAACGTATTTTTTAGATTGCTTTTTGTCTATGTCTATTATATAGAAGGGAATCCCTTGTGTAGCTTCCTTGTCATAATCGCATTGCTTCCCACCCTCCCAAAATAGTACACTTTTCGTTACATGAATATTATGTTTTTAGTAATTCTGCAGTTCTAAAGTAGCACTTCAAAATGCGTTATTTCCTAATACAAAATTTTTGAAGCCTTTTGGTAAGCACAGTGTTTCTTCTCTATGAATTAATAACATCTATCCCTAAAAGAAACAAAAACAAACAGCACAGAGGCTTTTTGGCTTAGCCAGCCTCCAGCTTGCAGAGGTATAGAGAGGGTCCATACCCATATATTTAACAACAGAGACTTATATTGTACCTATTTTGTGTGACGTACTCTGCCAGGCATTTCAAGGGCCATAAAGGACCTTATCATAGTGGAAGGTCTTAAAGGACCTTATCATAGTGGAAGCAATAAGACATAAAGAGGATTATAATGTGAGTTAAAATGTGGTAAGTGCTCATAGGCGCTAAGCACTGAGCATATAGATGTCAGGGTGGAGGGCGTTATTTCTGTCTGAGGAAGATCAAATAAGGCTTCAGAGTAAAGGTGACAGATGTCTCCAGGTATCTCTTCTCACTCAAGAATTCCGTGAATCTTTAGAAGTATGAAAAGTCAGAATTGAGCACTTAATTTAAAAGCATTCTACACAGTGAATAATAGAATGAAACAATTGGACATTCTCCTTGTTTGTATTTCTGTATCATTTTGAAAGTGTTGTATGGATGGAAGTTAATGAAGTGGAGAGGAAGGACAGGGGTGGGCTTGAATTTGCAACAGATGTCGTGTTGTAGAGAGTACATTCCCTATCCTCAGTTAGTTTGTCAAGGCCTGGCTGTGGCTTTACCTTCTCTTGATTAAAAGAAAAATATATATTTTTTAATCACTCTAGATTAAAGACCAAGACTGCCCCACTGTGGTTAAAAATCCCAGTTTGAAGACAGATCAGAGGAATAGTCATCCAAGTAGAAAAGGTTGGCAGAACTGAGTGTTCTTGTACAAGAGGGAGGAGCCTGATCTTTGGAGCCCATGAGGAAGTTTCTTGGTCACAGCAGTTTCTGATATTTGTTCATTTTGCAGGGTCAGCTACACAAAGGTATAACTTCATGTTATGAGCTCTGTGGCACAAACAAAACTAATGGAAGAGAAGACAGTAAAAAATGGGACTTTGCCCTTTAAAGAAAATAAAATCTTTATTTTTATGCTTAACAGCTGAAAACCAATGTGTAGAGATGTTATCTGTCCTTTGGCACCTGAAATAATAATTTTTATTTTTGTTTTCTGTATTCTTGTCTAAGAATTCCATACTATCCTGAAATATGGTGGCAGATTCCAGTAATTTCATAAATAGATTAAAAAATTTACATTTAATCTATCTAGTTCCTTTCTTTATGCCACTCATTCATCCTACTCAGAAAATTCATTTGGGCACTCTTCTCTTAAGTCTTAAAAGATGACAATGAGGACTAAAACTCACATGATGAACTAGGAATGGGGGAAGACATTAGGGAGAATGGAAGGGTTGGTGATCCCTGGTTGGTACAGTTTACCTTGTCTGCCTTTTAGCTCTCTTTCTCCCTTCTTCTGCTTACTTTTAGGGCTTATTTATTACTTCTGCCAGAGGCTACAGTGGGAAAATGAAAATCAGATTTATTAATTTTCATAATAGCCTCTGGTTCAGAAGGACTGGGAAGGGAAAGAAGAGAAGGAAAATTAGGCTGAACCATTGAATAGGGAAGGTTTAGAAATTATTTATTAGTACATTGCTGTCCTCTTGACCAGTAATAAAAAAGAAAAAAATCCTACAGATTAAGAAATTCCTAGTAGACAAAAGATAATTAACTTTTTAGATAATTCTGCCCATAATATTGTGAACTTTCTAAATATTCTGTATTCCTGATATTATCATCATAATAGTAGATGTTTATTGAGCACTTGTCATAGAAAATATACTGCCGTTTATATACCTTTATTCATTTAATCCTCATTCAATTTGTTGAGATGGGTACTACTACTATTCCCCCTTTTACGGATGTGGACACGGAAGCTTACAGACATTATTTTGTTGCGATCCTTCAGGTAATAAATAAGTAGTGAAGCAAGAACTCAAAACAAGGCCTGTCTGACCTAGAGTTCCTGCTTTTAACATCTATGTAGATTGTCATACTGAAATATTTATTGATTTTCCACTGCAGGCAGACCCCAGTAGTAGATATCTGGAGACAGTAAGCAATTGGTGCTGACCTTCTTTGTGTAACCTGTGATTCTGTACAAATTAACCTAAGCAATGCAAAATCAAAGATATGTAAGTGATAGAATTAAAGAAAAGATATAATTAATATAATCTTCGAAGATCGTAAAAAGTTTGTGACCTGACTGGATTGGAGGGGGGACTGATTTATCATTGCTTCCCTCTCCCTTTGGCACTTGGATCCTGTGCCTGGCCCTATAGCAGCTGGAGTTCAGTTCATTTCAGAAGTGGTGGCTATGGGTCAGGCCTGGTGTTGGACATGGAGATGACTAAGACTAAGCTCTGTAAAAGGGACCTTGGTTTCCTGGGGGAGTGGATGGTGATAATGAGATAATATTGTCTATGCTTAGGTACCAGATACCAAGTCTGATCCAAATCTGATTTTGTAAGAATTTTTTTTTTTTTTGAGACAGAGTCTTGCTCTTTTACCTAGGCTAGAGTACAGAGGCGTGATCTTGGCTCACTGCAACCTCCACCTCTCCGCAACCTCTGCCTCCCAGGTTCAAGCAATTCTCATGCCTTAGCCTCCCAGGTGTACACTACCAGACCTGGCTAATTTTTGTATTTTTAGCATAGATGGGGTTTCACCATGTTAATAAGGGCCATACATTTTACCTGGAATAAGACATGCTATAAGAAAGGCAATCTGAGAAAGTGACCTAGTAACAAATTGCTTTCAGTGTTTCATGCCTGAAATCTCAGCAGTTTGGAAGGCTGAGGTGGGAGGATCACTTGAGCCCAGGAGGTCAAGGCTGCAGTGAGCCAAGGTCGTACCACTGCACTCCAGCCTGAGTGACAGAGTGAGCTCCGTCTCAAAAAACAAACAGACAGACAGACAAAAAAATGCCTGGAAAGAAAATAAAACCAAAAAAAGAAAGAAAAACCCTTAGGAATGGCTTAATATTTTGAATTTGATAGGGAATAGCGATTTATATTTAACTAAAATTTCTTTTTATCCCTCCTTAAATCACAAATTTTGTTTGCTGAAAGATATTTTATAACAAAAAGAGGTATGAAAGTAACTATTAAGGCAAGAGAATCATTAGGGAGCTTGAGGAGGGAGCAGCAGGAATGTTTGATAACCCCCTGTCTCTAAGCCAGCTTCCCTTGCTGCTCCCCTCCCTGCCTTACTTCCCAGGACCTGACTGACACTGACTAAATGTTCATTTTCCTGAAGTCTCTACCAAGTTCTCTACCAAAAGGGGCAATGCAGATGGTAGCTTTGATTTTTCATCTCTGAAATGACTAACATAAGAACCCCAAATCATAAAAAGCCTAATTCAATAGTCAGTTGAATTCAACAATCAAAATGATTCATTTGAGCCATTTTGAAGAACTATTAAAAAGAATTAGCAGCCTGTCACCAAATAGCTGGCTTCTTTTCCAGTTCAAATGTGCCTTAGTTTTTCCTATGTGTGGTTTGTTTTGGCGAGGGCTATGTTGAGCAGAAGAATAGACCAAATGTGAATTGTTTTAGGAGAAAGATGACACTAAAATCACTATTGTATTTAAAAAAAGTCAAAAAACCTATGGGAATTCTTAAGACACATCATTTTACAGCAATATTAGATATATCCATCAACCAACTACAGCATAAAGGATACAGGGCAGAAAAGGAAATGGGAGGGCATTGGATAGTGCCATTACAAACAAACATTTACAGAGGGCTGACTGTGAAGCAGAGTCTAAGACAGAGACCCTGCCTACATCAGACACTGCATAGATTAAAGGGACAGACACATGCCCAAAACCAAATAGCAATGTACTCTATCATGTGCTTACTGTGAAGTGAGTGGTATGGATGGATAGCCTGAGAGTTCAGATAGGGTACATTAGGCAGAATGATGCTATTCCCCTCCCCACAAAGATGTCCACATCGTAATCCCTGGAACCTGCAAATATGTCACATTTCCATGGCAAAGAAGTATTAAGGTTGTGAATCAATTTGACATAGGGAGATTATTCTGGATTATCATGGTGGACCTAGTGTCATCATAAGAGTCCTTTATAGTAGAAGAGGGAGGTAGATGAAGAAACCAGAGTCAGAAAGAGATTTTTTAATGCTATACTGTTGGAGGAAAGGACAACAAGCCAAGGAATGCGGGTGACTTCAGGAAGCTGCGAAAGGCAAGAAAATGGATTCTCTCCTAGAGCATCCAAAGGGAATGTAGCCCAGCAAACACCTTAATGCAGTGGTACTCAACCTTTTTGGCACCAGGGCCTAGTCTCATGGAAGATAGTTTTTCCATGGACCAGGTGCAGGGGGCAGGTTTCGGGATGATTCAAGTGCATTACATTTATTGTGTACTTTATTTCTGTTATTATTACATTGTAATGTATAATGAAATAATTATACCACTCACCATAATGTAGAATCAGTGGGAGCCCTGAGCTTGTTTTCTTGCAATTAGATGGTCCCATCTGAGGGTGATGGGAGACAATGACAGATCATCAGACATTAGATTCTCATAATGAGCACAAAATCTAGATCCTTCACATGTACAGTTCACAATAGGGTTCACGCTCCTATGAGAATCTAGTGCTGGAGAGAGATCCAAGATGGCTGATTACTAGCAGCTCGGGATTGTAGCTCCCACTGAAAGCGCAGAGAACGAGAGGATGCCACACTTTCAGATCAATTTTTGTTGCTCACGCACCGGGAGATTCCCAGCGGAGGAGCCCCACGGATCGCCAGCGCGACTCTTGAGGCCGGTTAGGCGGTTTTGCTGCTGCCTTGATGCGGTGGTTCTTGGTGCAGAGTCAGAAAAGCACCATCAATCTTAAAGCCGCTGTTTTGGCCGGCGCAGTGGGTTGCTCAGATTTTAGCGCCGGGAATCATTCAGAAACCCAACTATAAAGACGGTAATTATAAAGACCACAGATGGATAAATCTATAACGAAGGGAAGAAACCAGCCTAAAAAGGCTGAGAATACCCAAAATCAGAATGCCTGTCCCTCTACAGGGGATCACAGTTCCTCATCAGCAACGGAACAAGCCCTGATGGAGAAAGACTGTGTTCCATTAGCAGAAGCAGGCTTTAAAAAGTGGATGATAAGAAACTTCTGGGAATTAAAAGAACTTGTTCTAACCCAATGCAAAGAAACTAAGAACTTTGAAAAAAGGTTTGATGAAATGTTAACAATAACACACAATTTTGAGAGGAATATAAGTGAATTAATGGAGCTGAAAAACACAACACGAGAACTTCGCGAACTATGCACAAGTTTTAACAGCCGAATTGATCAAGCAGAAGAAAAGATATCAGAAGTCGAAGACCAACATAATGAAATAAAACAAAAAGACAAGATTAGAGAAAAAAGGATAAAAAAGAATGAGCAAAGTCTCCAAGAAACATGGGACTATGTGAAAAGACCTAATCTACGTTTGATAGGTGTACCTGAATGTGACGAAGAGAATCAATCCAAGCTGGAAAGTATGCTTCAGGATATTATTCAGGAAAACTTTCCCAACCTAGCAAGGCAGGACAATATTCAACTCCAGGTAATACAGAGAACACCACAAAGATATTCTTCAAGAAGACCAACCTCAAGGCACATAATTGCTAGATTCACCAGGGTTGAAATGAAAGAGAAAATACTGAGGGCAGCCAGAGAGAAAGGTCAGGTTACCCATATAGGGAAGCCTATCAGACTCACAGCAGATCTCTCAGCAGAAACCCTACAAGACAGAAGAGAGTGGGGGCCAATATTCAACATCCTTAAAGAAAAGAACTTTCAACCCAGAATTTTACATCTAGCCAAACTAAGCATCATAAGCAAAGGAAAAAAAAAATCTTTTGTGAACAAGCAAGCACTCAGAGATTTCATCACCACCAGGCCTGCTTTACAAGAGCTTCTGAAAGAACCACTACAAATAGAAAGGAACAACCAGTATCAGCCTTTCTAAAAAATACCAAAAAATATAGAACATCAACATAATTAAGAACTTGCATCAACTAATGGGCAAAACATCCAGCTAACATTAAATGGCAATATCAAACTCACATATATTGTTATTAATTCTAAATTTAAATTGACTAAATCCCCCAATCCAAAGACACAGACAGACAAAAAAAGCCAAGACCCATTGGTATGCTACATCCAGATCCATCTCACATGTAAGGATACACAAAGACTCAAAACAAAGGGATGGAGAAAAATTTACCAACCAAATGGAGAGCAAAAATAAATAAATAGCAGGAGGTGCAATTTTTGCTGATAAAATAGACTTTAAAGCAGCAAAGATCAAAAGAAGCAAAGAAGGATATTACATAATGATAAAAGGATCAATGTAACAAGAAGAGCTAAAGATCCTAAAAATATATGCACCCAATACAGGAATACCCAGATATATAAGACTTATAAAGAGACTTGGACTCCCACACAATAATAGTGGGAGACTTCAACATCAATATTAGACAGATCAATGAGACAGAAAGTTAACATCGATATCCAGGACTTGAACTCAGATCCGGAACCAGTAGACTTAATTAACATTTATAGAACTCTCCACTTTAAATACACAAAATATACACTCTTATCAGTACTACATCACACCTATTTATAGGTTTAAATGAAATATTGGTTGGCTGCTTGTTATTTTCTTCCCTCATTTTTTTTTTTATGTCTCTATTATTAAACACAATTACAGGCATACCCATTTTTAGACTGCATTCTAGCCTGGGCAATAAAGCAACACCTAACACCCCTGTTGTCTCTCCCTCTTCCTCTTCCTCTTTCTTTCTCTCTTTCATTCTTTTTTTTTTCTTTTTCTTTTTTTTCCTTTCTCTTTCTTTCTTTCTCTCTTTCTTCCTCTAAAAAAAGAAAAAGAAAAAGAAAAAGAAAATATTTGAATTACAAGAAAAAACATATATTTACCCATATAGTTGCCACAGTGCTTTTCATTCTATTGTGCAGATCCAGATTCCCATATTGTATTATTTGCTGCTATCTGGAAGTCTTCCTCTAACATTTCTTGGAGTATGCAGCTATTGGTGATAAATTCTTTCAGCTTTTGAGTGTGGGAGTCATTAATTCATCTTCATTTTTGAAAGATATTTTCACTGGATAAAGTCTTCAAGGTTGGAATGTTTCTTTCACTGCTTTTAAGATGTTGTTCCACTTGCATTCTCATGAGAATTTTGCTGTCATACTCATTTTTTGATGTTTTGTGGAAAAAAAAAAAAAAAAGAATCTAGTGCCAATGCTGATCTGACAGGAGGCAGAGCTCAGGCAGTAATTCTCACCGCTTCCTGCCATGCGACCCAGTTCCTAACAGGCCAAGGACTAGTACTGGTCCATGGCCGAGGGGCTGGGGATCCCTGCATTAATGGGTCTAGTGAGACTCATTTTGACTTCAGGCCTCTAGAGCGCTAAGATAATACATTTTTGTTGTCTTAAGTGGCTAAATTTGTGGTAATTTAGTACAGTGGCAATAAGAAATGAATACAAGGATGCTGAAGAGAAAGAGGAATCAGAGACAGCTTCATGGAGAAGGTGGTTCTTGAGCCATGCATTAAAGATATTATAAGAGCGGTAGTAACAGAATTAGAGTCATAGAATTGATGGTCTAGATATTGAGCTAAACCTTTCAGACCCTTTAATTTACTTATTCTCATAAAAGCTCCATAAGGATAGTATTTTCCACTATTTTGTAGATGAGAAAACTGAGGCTTAGGGAGGTTAAATAACTTGTACAGTCACTACAGTGCAGTATCATTTGCTACAACTAGTTAATAGCTGGCCTTTTAACAACATGATGGCAGATGACATTTATGGTGTGCTTAAGTGAACAGGCAGGGTGCTAGAATGTCCCTGGCATTATCTCATTTAATCCTCTCAAGATCTAAGTGATTTATAGTTTTTCTGAGGCCTAGATTTATTTGGCCAGCAATATGATTGGGTTGGAGGGGAAGAAACTGGGGCCAGAAAATCCAGTCAGGACATAAGAGTCCAGACAATTGCTGATAAGAACCTAAAATTAGGGTAAAAACAGAGGGCATGGTAAGGAAAAAACATTCCAGAGACAGTCTGCTACTTTGTTGAAACATGAATTCTTTTTTTTTTTTTTTGAAACAGAGTCTTGCTTCATCCCCCAGGCTGCAGTGCAGTGGCACAATCTTGGCTCACTTCAACCTCTGCCTCCCAGGTTCAAGCAGTTCTCCTTCCTCAGGCTCCCGAGTAGCTGGGATTACAGGTGTGCAAGACCATGTCCAGCTAATTTTTGTATTTTTAGTAGAGATAGGGTTTCGCCATGTTGGCCACCCTGGTCTTGAACTCCTGATCTCAAGTGATCCACCCACCACAGCCTCCAAAAGTGCTGGGATTAAGGCATGAGCCACCACACCCAGCCAAAGCATAAATTCTTTATTGAAAAAACTTCCTTTCCATCTCCAATTCTTCCCTTCCTGTGTATTTAGAGTACTGTATTTTAATGAATTTGCACACTTTAATTAATGAAAGGTGTCAGTGTTGATAGTGCTGTAGACCACACTTTCTCACTTACCCATAGAAGCATGGGCGGCAGCAGCCATGTAAACTTCTCTGTAATACGTCTTGTTTCTCCTCTGCATTGGTAACTAACAGAGACCCTCTTTAATTTCTTAGCTTTTTTTAACCAGGAGAGTAGGAACTTTCTTACTTGAGTTCAACAGTGTGTTAGTTCAGCATATATTTACTGAAAACCTGTCATTTAAAGAACAATAGACCATCACTGTGGGAATCTCAGATGTAAATAAAAATAGCTTTGAGACACACCGAAACAAGGCCATCAAACAGAAAGTGGAGGTGGATTGGTATTAGTTGGTGTCAGTAACTTTGCGGAATGAGCACTGCCTTCTTTTCAAGTATATATATTTAAACTATATATATATATTTAAAGTATATATGTATATATACACTTGAAAAAGACTGCAAATACACATATTTGCAGTTTTCTCTGCCCAAATATAAGAACCATCTAAAGTTTTTAGAAAAGTATTTGAAATTCTGATATCTGATAAATAAAATACCATCCACATTCTACTTGTTTGGAATCAGTTTTGCAATCTTTTAAAGAATCACCAGAGTAAGATTTATGAACCCTGGGTATCTTATGCCTTATAATGGATGAGTTCGTTGTTTTATTTATTCTGCTTGTCATAAGTAAAGATGTAATGACATTGCTACTACAAATATTTCCTTTTCAGCCCCAAGGAACCTTTAGTTAATAGCACAAAGGGTTTATGTAGGGTTCATCCACATTTTAAAAATAATATATGCTATATATACTCCTAAGCTGGAACTTAACAGTAATGCTTGGGAGTTTGCTACAGAATGTCTTCATTGGTAATGCTCCTGCTAAAGAATTTTGGTATGCCAATATGACGTATAAGATAGACTCACTTTAAACCACTTTTTACTCCATTGTGAGTATATCTGTATAAATTCATTCATGTAGGCTGAGCCTTCCCCCTAATTTCAAAGAATGATTTCAGGCCTTTCATTTCCAACTTGAGTTAGTAAAGTAAGTCCCTACCCAATGGGATTTGATTTTTCTCTCCAGTTAAGTGATCAAAGCTAAATCATCAAAGCCTAAATGTCTTACAACAGATTCTAATAAGTTCCAAGTTGGCTGTTCTTCTTAGTTTTAATCAAAGCAAAGATGACATTTGCATTTTTGTCATCTCTATTTCAAAGTGTTTTTAGAGTTAGAATCACCCTGAATGGTTCCACATCAGTAGGATCTGGATAACCAGACCCAAAATCTGTCCCTGCCAGAACAGGGGCCCATTTCTATATAAGTGATATAACACCTAAATACATAAACATTGGAATCGTGTGTCTAGATTACGTAGAACCAAGTTGACATGAAAGGAAAATGCGGATAATCTGAAGTTCTTACATGGAGTCCTTGACCCATGAAAGTGTTCTTCAGTCCTCTTGACATACCATGGGTCCTCCCATCGCATCCTTCACATCACATCTCCCCCACAGCATTTATACACACACAACCAACAGTCTTTGTGCCAGCTCCGCCTTGTTTTGTTTTTGTTTTTTGTTTTGTTTGAGACAGAGTCTCACTCTGTCACCCAGGCTGGAATGCAATGGCACAATTTCAGCTCACTGTAACTTTTGTCTCCCGGGCTCAAGTGATCCTCCCACCTCAGCCCCCTGAGTAGCTGGGATTACAGGCGTGCACCACCACACCCAGCTAATGTTTTGTATTTTTGGTAGAGATGGGATTTTGCCGTGTTGGCCAGGCTGGTCTCGAACTCCTGACCTTGGGTGATCTGTCCACCGCGGCCTCCCAAAGTGCTGGGATTACAGGCGTGAGCCACCGCATACAGCCTCTGCCTCTTTTTCTGTTTTTGTTCTGCTTACAGAGTACTCTTCCATTGCTCAGTTAGCTTTATTAACCATGAAGCATGGATGAGAGGGACAAGGAATGCAAGAGGTAGGGGTGTGTGTATGTAAGAAAGATATACATACCTACAAAACCATTACATGGTTACCCAGCCATGCTTACCATCACACTGAGAATGTACTGCTGGTCTTTGAGTGACCTAAGCCATCGTGCTCTGCTGGGTGGGAACCTGGAATAAGTATATTATCCACAGCAAATGTGCAGCATTTGGCAAATTTTAGAGTTAAGGCATTTTATTTTTAATAACTTTTTGTATAGAAATGGTGAGACTTTGGGCTAGAAAGTAATTCATATGATTTCTAAATATGCAGAAGTTTAGAAAACCTTTAGAAATATCCTCCCCCAATTATTTGAAAATTAGAAACTAAAAAAAAATTGGAAGGCTGAACACGGTGGCTCATACCTGTAATCTCAACACTTTGGGAGGCCAAGGCAGGAGGATCCCTTGAGTCCAGAAGTTTGAGACCAGCCTGGGCAAAATAGGGAGACCCTGTCTCAACAGCAACAACAAAAATTTTAATTAGCTGGACATGGTGGCATGTGCCTGTAATCCTAACTACTTCAGCTACTTCAACTACTTGTGGCTGAGGTGGGAGGATCACTGGAGCCCAGGAGCTGAAGGCTGCAGCGAGCTGTGATTGAACCACCACATTCCAGCCTGGAGTACAGAGCAAAACCTTGTCTCAAAAAAAAAAGGAAGAAAAGAAAAAATCGGAAGAATGTGCTGAAGAGTATTTGATTTGAAATAAAATCCATACACTTAAAGCACTATATATAGCCAAGATTAAATTTCCATGTTTGCTATAGATCTGTTCTCATTCTTAAGGGATTTTATCCAACTGTTTTGTTGGTAAAAAAGCAGATTCTGAATCCACCCTCAGTGATTTGTTTTGTTCAGTCTTGGCTTTTGGACCAAAATAATAACCACTTATTATTTTGCCAAGAACTTATCATTTCCACTAATATATTTCTTGACAATTGCACAATAATCTTGACTATCATGAAAATTACTTTATTTAAAATGTTAAGTATATGAAAAAGTATAAGTATATAAGACACACAGATATACAACACACACCCCACATATTTGTATGTATTTAAGCTAAAAGATGGCTATGTGTCAAAATGGGAAATCCAAATATTTGTATACTTTGAGGGAAAAGATCAAGAACATGTGTTTTAATTTGTTTTTCATTGTCAAGAGGTGAGGGATGGGAAATATTGTGAATAATGGATAATTTACCCTTACCCTCAAATTATCAACTGTATGAGTTCTTAGGAGTAGCATTTTATAAGTACTGTATATCCGTATTTACACAGGAATGTAACACAGATAACACTAACAGTGAATTTTGGGAGAAATGTTTAAAATTTCCTCCAGCAGATAATCAAGTATTTCCTTGAATTTTAATTACCGGTTCAATAGAGAAGTGCTATGAGAAGGGATTCATATTTTCTTAGAGCAGAAAGTATAAAAATGACGGCAGAATTTCCTGTTTTAACCAAGAATGAAGGAGAGCTGTGAGCCATTTGCTTCCTGAGTGGCCACATTCCAGCTGTGCAGACTGGTCATAGCACATCTGCCAATCAGAACAGGCCCTGGAGGGAAACCCTTGGATACTGAGTCTTGTTTACATGCATCATGACTCTGTTTCTCCCTTCCTTTTGTGTGCTGTGCCACTAGGAAGATTAGTGGGGAAATTTGCTACTACAGACTAAATAAACTATCAAACTAGGATCACAGCCACACCAAATGATGTTCTGGACAGAGTTTTAGCTTGACTTTAGCCACAGGTAAGAGTTGTTACTTTGTTATATGAGGATAGCTCATCTGTATTCAGTTTCTGACTTTATTTTGAGACATTTTACTTCACTTTTGTAGCGAAGCTAGCAGGCTAAAAACTGGAGAAGAACGATTGAGAAACATGATTTAAATGTGCGCTGTATTACTATGACTTTAAAATCTTAGTACTCATCAAATGAAAACATATTTTCATTTAAGGGAGGGGTAAAACCAAGTTAAAACAGAAAAGTTTTAAAAGCTGCAGTAATACTAAGTCACAGTGTAGAGAAATTGGAACCAGAAGCATGCTAACTTTGTGTATTTGGAGAGCATTACATGTAAGCAGACATGCTTTATTTGTGAATCCTTCTACTTATTAGTCTTTCAGAGAACAGTGTTTTCATGAGTACTAACTTTTTGGCTTTGAAAAACATTTCTTTTTTATTATGAACTCATTCAGAAAGAATTGTTACATACATTTAACTGTATAAATCCTATTCTTTCTAGAAGTTTTAGAGTATGTTTCATAATCCTTATTCTTCCACTAGCAATAAAATTAAGGAAAAACTAAAAGAATTCCTGTCTAATCTTTACTTTGCCATTAAATTCTATCTTGTTAGCATTAATTCAGAAGATACTATAGAAAACTGTATTTTGACAATATTTTGTAGGATTTTTTCTTAAAATCATTGCTTAGGATATGTTGTAGTTTGTATATTGCTTTATATTGTTTATTTTTGCATAACACTGAGGCCTTTTATTGCATTTTTAATTCTTAAGCATATAGTGGGGGGAAAATTGTTACTCAGATTCAAAAAAGACAAATTGTGGGTTTTGTGGTGGTTTCTCTTGTCTATGATAGTCTCAAGGTTGATAATAGCCTTTTACAGCAGTCTGGAGAAGCACTTTTGAAAAGTTCAAGCATCTGTGCTTTTATTTCTTACCCTATAGCAGGGTTTCTCCACCTCTGCACTACTGACATTTTGGATGACATAATTGTTTTGATAAAAAGGGCTTCCCTATGCATTGTAGGACTTTTAGCAACATTCCTGCTTTCTACTCATGAGAGCTCCCTTCTTCCCAGTTGTGACGATCAAAAATTTTACATAGAGAGCACATTATATCTAATTACTGGAGAAACATTCAACTTCTGAAATGTTCTGGGTGATAGATAGTTAAGGGTGAAGCTGTGCTGGTCTTAGTATTTGCAGATGTTGTAGCTGACTGCTCATTTTTCCCCTCTCCCCATCCTCTTAGAAGCTGCTGCCAACCATGATTCATGGAATGATTTTTTTGAGCTGAGTAATCTGTGGCTTTGCAGTTTCCTTGCTTTCTTTCCTTAGCTAAATCTCTTCTAGTTTTAGCAAAGTGTTTAGCACAGGAAAGACCTTTTAAAATGAGATAATACATGTAAGGATACGTTTTCCGAGTAGATGACTTTAACCAGAAAAAGTTTTTATGCCTGTTCTTCGTTGAGTCTTTTCTACCTCTGTCAGGCAAATCCTCTCAAAAGTGATGAAGAGCCTTATACTTAGGAAGACAAAACTACCTTTGAACAGTCCTTTGTGAAATCTCATGGTATAGTAGCTAGTATTTAAAAACTTCTTTCCAGAGCTTTGAAAGAACATTTTGACATGTAACCATCTTCTTTTTCCACAGATCGCAACGAACGAAATAAACCAGAACATCGTTCTTCAAGGTATGAATTTACACTATCCAATAATTCTGTATGAAGCTTTTTGTTTGAAAAATGTTGTTTGGAGGCAATATAAGTGTCCTCTTTAGAGCTACTGTCTATTGGAATCTTCTGTGGCATTCAGAGAAGCTTCATAAGGGAAATCTTGTTGATTCTCTGAATAAAAATTTCTTATAAAACTATTGACTACCTGGAAAACATGTTTTATTTTGAGAATTCCTATAAGTGACAGATATATCTTTATAACAATTATTTTACTCTCATTTCTTTATTTTTGTGACTTATTTTCCTCCCCTCCCTTTAACCAGTACTTTTTAAGTGTGTATTGCTATTTTCCTAATCATAAAACTAATATAGGCTCACTGTAGAAATTTAAAAGATATTTTAAAAATACAAAGCATGAAAAATGCAGAACAAAACAAAACCCAGACTTCCGTCCATCAGCCAGAGACGGCTGGCTATTGCTTAAATTTTGGTACATTTCTTTCTAGACTTTTAGATTATATGTGTATGTATATATTCAAATGGATTATTTTATGTTCTTGTTAGGTATTTCAAGTGGCCAGGAAGGTTGTATCCCTTAAGCTCCCAACCACACTGAGGATATTTCACTAGAATTTCTCCAACACTGAGCACATTAAAAAATCCTTGTCAAACAGAAAATTGTCTGACTTCTTGTAGGCAGGACTGACAGGCGGTATTTAATATTTTTAACCCACTACTATGAAAGATTGTAATTTTTCTAATATTAATTTCTTTTTCCATATTCTACTACCTTTTTTATATTTTATGTTATGGGACTTGTTAAAGTAATGTACTCATTAAATTGTTAATGTACCCAATCTATAAAAACTTCATTACTTAGAATAGCAATGCATTTTGCAAAAATAATCAATCAAAATGTTAGTGAGACCAAATCTGAGAGAAGAATATAGCTGGGTATTTAAAATACCGACTGACTTTTTTTCCAGGTACAATTTACATATATTAAAATTCATTCTTTTTTGTGTATAATCTTATTAGTTTTGACAGGCATGTACAATTATGTATCTACCACCATAATCATTAAACAGTTTGTAAGATTGTTTTGTTTTAGATACTTAAAAAGAATAGCAGCCAGGCATGGTGGTTCACACCTGTAATCCCAGCTACTTGGGAGGCTGAGGCAAGAGGATCACTTGAGCCCAGGAGTTCAAGACTAGCCTGGGCAACGTAGCAATACACTGTCTTATCTGTTCAAAATAAAAGTAAGGCAATGTAAGAGAAAGGACTTTGACAGCATGCTTAACTGTGGGTGACAAAAAGTTGGAAGGGCAAAAAATACTTAGCTTGATAAAACCGGGATCCCTAAGACCTTTGACATTCTGAAGATTGGACTGAACTGAGCAATATGAATTTTAATAGCCACAAATCCAAATCCTTAGAATGAAACACCAGTGGAACATAAAAAGATAAGGATGTGACTTACAAATATGTTTGAAAAAGTCTGAAGGATTTAGTTCTTCATAAATTCACCATGAATCAAAAATGTTATGTCACTATGTCTACTTCCCCCAAAAAGAGTCTGTACTGATTTGATTACAATGAAAGAAGTTTAATACTCAGTCTAAAAGTGGTAGCTCTAGACCATAGTTTTGATATTCTGTTCAATTCAGGGTCCACAAGACCTTGAAAAATTGAAGTATGCAGTGGATTGGTTATATAGATATCACATTAAAAAAAATGAAAAACATAATCCTGTGCCCCACCCCAGAGATTCTATTTAATAAGTCTGGAATGAATCCTCAAAATTTGTGTATTAAACAAGTCCCCCAGTGATTCTGATGCGTAGTCAGGTTGGGGGGGGCCACTGGTCTAGAATATAGCAGCTGAGTTGGAACAGGGAAGATGAAAAAGAAGGGAAAAGTCAAAGCTAAATCATAGAAAGACTGGTATGAGGAATTGGGAGAACTTAGCCTAGATATGGAAGTTTGGGGAAGTGCATGGGATGGAAATGATAACTGGCTTCAAACACCCAGAGGCTGGTACATGGAGGAAACTAGCAGAATTCTTCCTGATAAATGTTGTTCCCTACTAAGAGGAACCCTGGCCACTGGAGGAATAGTGGATTCTGGATCTGGGTTAGGGGAAAATACAAGATGATCCTGTACTTCTCGTTGTGATAGAAAGCTAGGAAGTGCTCAGCTAATGGGGTCATGTTGAAAAGACAGTTGGTAGCTTCAAGGGATTTTCAGTGGCCAAATTTTGGGGCAATTTGAATATCCAAAAAAATTACGATAATGGATCCCATGTAGAAGAAATGACAGAATTTAGAAAATCATTTTGTAATTCTCAAAGTAACAGATGTTGCAGGCAAAGATCATCAGTGGCAGCTAAAACTTCTATAAAAAGTTGGGAAGGCTGGGGACGGTGGCTCACACCTGTAATCCCAGCACTTTAGGAGCCCGAGGTGGGCAGATCACGAGGTCAAGAGATCAAGACCATCCTGGCTAACACGATGAAACCCCATCTCTACTAAAAATACAAAAAATTAGCTAGGCATGGTGGCACATGCCTGTAGTCCCAGCTACTCGGGAAGCTGAGGCAGGAGACTCACTTGAACCTGGGAGGCAGAGGCTGCAGTGAGCCAAGATTATGCCAGCACACTCCAGCCTGGGTGACAGAGTGAGACTCCGTCTCAAAAAAAAAAGAAAAGTTGTTAAAATATCACCCCCTAGATCAGTTTTTAATTGCAAAGGGGGAAAATTTACCTTTTCAATGGAGAGACCTAGTAGTCACCATCTAAATCAAGTGATCAAGATGTATATTATCACTCATGAGATAAGCAGTACACTTATGTAGTAGTCCCAGCAAAAAAAAAAAAAAAAAAAAAGAGAGAGAGAGAGAGACTGGGAGAACATTCCAGATTACAAGAGACCAAAGAGGCTGGGCACAGTGGCTCATGCCTGTAATCCTAGCACTTGGGAGGCCAAGGCAGGTGAATCGTTTCAGGTCAGGAATTTGAGACCAGCCTGGCCAACATGATGGCCAACCCTATCTCTACTAAAAATTAAATGGGCATGGTGGTGCATGCCTGTAATCCCAGCTCCTTATAAGGCTAAGGCAGGAGAATTGCTTGAACCCGGGAGGAGGAGGTTGCAGTGAGCCCAGATCACACCACTGCGTGCACGCGCGAGAGAGACCAAAGAGATACTGACAACCAAATCTAATATGTGAATTAAAAAAAAAAAATCTAGGACTGAAAAATCCCAACTTTAAAAAAGGTTGGGGAGGGGAGAATTTAAACATGGATTTAATTTTAAATGATATTTTATTAAATATTACTCTTTTAGGTGTAGAATAGAAATGTTATTATGCAGGAGAATGTGATTCTTAGGAGATATATGCCAAAGTATTAAGGGTGATAAAGTTTTATGTTTGCAACTAAATCTCAATTCAGGGGAAAAAACCCAGGATGAGCAATAAAGAAGCAGATATTGGAAACTATTAATAATTGGTGAATAGATGAAAAGCATATAGGTGTTATACTGTTTCTTCAGCTTTTTTGTAGACATGAAAATTTCAAAATAGAAAGAAACAATGGAGAGAATTATTGTGTGTGTGTTCCTGGGAGCCCCAGAGGACAGAATGCACCTCTGTGGGTGGAACTTGGAGGAGGATGTGTTTCTGCACAAAATGAGGAAGAATTTCCTGACAGAACTGGTCAAAAATGGAATGGGCTACTCAGTAAGGGAATACTGTCAAGGAAAAGCTAAACAAGCTAGCACTGGAAATAGAAATCAAGAAGATTCATGCATGGCTAAGTCATTATTCTAGATGGCTCCAGCTCCTTGCTCACTAATAGCCAATAAATATCTCTTTTGAGTCTCTATTCTGGCTCAGGATACAATAGAAAATAAGAAAAAGTCTCCAGGTTGATGGAGAATCCATTCTTGTGGACTTAGACTCCCAATCTCTGAGAATCTATTGATGCTAAAGTGAAGTTCCCAGTCTTTACAGTTATATTTTAGGCAGTGCTGTGGTACTCCTGAGGGTATTTGGAAAGTATTCTGAGTATTCTTTAATCTGTTGTTTATACTGTTAAGTTCTCTAGGACTGTGCTACTGGTCTTAGTAACGCTGGCACTTAATAGAGTGCCTAGCCCACAATAAACAATAAATAACTGTTTGTTGAATAAATGAATGCCAAAGGTATTTTGAGGAGAGAAAGGGAAATGTCAGTATTTTTCCCTTGCAAATCAGTAAGAACCTGACTCTCAAAAGCTCGCCCACAACTATTATTGGATATGTGTGTTACAACAGCAAGGAGTGATGCTCTATAAGAAAGGAGGAATGTTTTTTCAAAGGCCATCGTTTTCTGTCCAGGGTGCCTACTGACAATGGCGATGACCTGTTCTTCTCCTGCCATCCTCAGCTGAGCAGGGCTACCCCGCCAGGCCAGCAGTGCATCAAGCAGATTAATACCTGCTTCATCAACAGAGCAGAAAGAAGAAAATATAAACATAAAGTCATTTAATTTCTGTATGTTTTCTGGTTCTCCTCAGGCCACTCGGCAGCAAGAATGATGGGCTCAGCCCAGCAGCGATAACAGAAATGCATTTCTCTTGTTTGTGTTTTTAGAGGCCAAGCTCTCCTATAGCTTTCATAGTAAGAGGTGAATAAATCTGGGACATCTGCCTGTTCTTTCACTTCAGTACTGAAATAAGAAGGAAAACATAATTCTTGTCAAGTTAAAGGAAAAGTTTTATCACATGTAGGCCAACACTAAGATCCCAAACAAAAACAAAACAAAACAAAACACTGTTTAAGCATTTTTTAAGAGGCATCCTGGGTGTTTTTTGATTACTTTGTTTTGATGTTGATTTGCTTGCTGCAGATTGATCTATATACATGTGAGAAATATCTAAGTTGTTCTTGTGTCAGCCTTATCAGTCTAAACACACCATTTCCCAAATTGATGTCCCATAGAACTCTGTTCTGTAGGATATTAATCAGTATGCCAAGAAATAAGTGTTAATATACAGAAAAGTTTGTCAAATGGCGAGTTAAACAAAATTAGACATATTTCTTTACTGTGATACTCCTCGGTCTTTGATACATTCAAGTACATTATAAAACTGTAAGTGAGAGCAATACTACACACCTGTTTAAAAATTTATTTGAATTTATAACTTCTTTTCCCAGACATAGCTATTAATAACATCTAGAAAAAAATACCATGGAATGGCAGTTTGGGAAACTAATTAGAGGGAAGTAGGAGATAAAGATAATAAAGAATGTTAAGCCCTATGGCAGTCAGTGCCACAGTAGAAAATTAAGAGCTCTTTCTACCACCCCACCAGCTCTAAATAATAGATCTTAATGACTTAGGGGTCTGAATTACCAGCTAATTTATCTCAAATGTTTTACCTACTACAAGGAAACATTTTACAGCACAAAAATAGCCAGCAAAACAAAGAACCTTAAATCTATTTCTCAAAAATTGCCATTTGAATCTTGGCCTCCCTAAAGCCTTCTTATAACCACCTGTTATAATCCCCTTTGATATCCATTCATAAAATTAAATGAAATTTCACTGAAAATCATAGAAGTAAGAAAATGGAAATTCAGCAAAGTGATTCTAAAATTTATAAGGAAGAGCAAGTCTAACCAAGGCAATTTTGAAGATCAAAGAGGAGAGGTGTACTCTTGTAAGTAATTAAGACAGTTTTTTGTCAGCAAACATAGAAATAGGTTGCTGAAACAGACTAAAGAGCCCACAGACACAGATGAATCCATACAGTTCTGTGTCATGTGATAATGATAGAAACAACATTACTGATCAGGGAGGGAAAGTGAATATGTCAACAGATGGTGCTGGAACAACTGATTATCCATATTTTTAATCTACACAGAATTTGATTTATGACGAGATAAAAATCGAAAGAGGAAAGTAAAGAGGTAAAATGGAAACATTTTGAAGAAATGTATAAGAATACCTTTATGAATTTGGGGTAGATAGTTTGTTCTTAAACAAGGTTCAACAAATACAAACCATGAATAAAAAGGCTGGTAAATTTGACTGTGAAAATTTAAAATTTTTGTACATGAATGCATAAAAAGCATGTGAAATAGGAAGTCATGACTGTGCAATGCACATACGCGACAAAGGTTAATATCCAGGATAAATAAAAACTACACGTAACGAAGAAAAAGAAAAACAGTCAGTAAAATATGGGTAGGGAACACCTAAAAAATGAAACCTAAGTAGCCGGTTAATATGTGAAAAGATTCTTCACCTTGCTAGGATTTTAAGATGTGCACTAACATGATAATGAGATACCATTTCACGTCCATGGAATTGGCACAGAAATCTCAAACACTGAAAATGCCAAGTACCCATATGAGAGTATGTAATTTGGTACAACTGTAAGGAAAACTTTATTCAGGACCATCGTAATAGGTATAGGGACAACTGCAATGGGATTTTGCAGTGGGGGAGATAGGTTAGGCTCAACTCATGGGCAAGTGGGAATTTATAGTAAAGGAGCAGGGTGTGGAGGTCAGTAGATAGAAAATTACTGAGAGGAAACATTGGAGGTAAAGGTGATTCTGGCTAAAATGACCTAAGAGGGTTCTTGCTGAAGACAGACCAGGGTGATTAGACATCACAGCAGTGGGGGGAGGGGGGAGGGAATTGAACCTGATCAGATGTTGAGAGTAATCTGATGTTGAAGATGGGGTTTCTTGCTAAACTGACTTACCACAGTTTTTTGACAAAACTGGATTTTACAAGGAAGTACACAGATGGGACTAGGAGAAGGTTCAGATTCTTTGTCAGTTCAGAGCAGCCCTGTTTGAAGTAAGGGTATGTAGCATGTGACAACATGGATAAATCTTAGAAACATAATTTTGGATGACAAAAAGCAAGTTGTAGAAGGATAGATATAGTATAAATCCATTTATATAAAGCAGAGGTCAGCAAATGGGTCAAATCTGGCCTGCCACCATTTTGTAAGTAAAATTTTACAGGAACTCAGCCATGTTCATTTGCATATGGTCTCTAGCTGCTTTCACATTACAGCAGAAGAGTTGTTACCAACAGGGACCACGGGCAAAACACAAACAGTACATTGTTGTATGTTTTTTATGACTAACTACATATAGATACTGAAAGTATAGAAAGATGTATGGAAGTCATAAACAGTGGAATTAGCATATTAATTATCCAATGAATGGGCCAGGAAAGGATCCACAGGGAGCTTCAAGTGTATCTTTACTGCTTTGTTTCTTAAGCTAAGTGATAGGATTTGCAATATTATGTGTACTCTTTTAAATCCCTGGAAATTAGCTGGGCATGGTGGCTAATGCCTGTAATCCTACCTGCTTGGAAGGCTAAGGTGGGAGGATTGCTCGAGCCCAAGAGTTTGCAGCTGTGGTGAACTATGATCACACCACTGCATCCCAGCCTTCATGACAGAGTGAGACCCTGCCTCCTTAAACAAACAAACAAACAAACAAAAAAACTCTGCATATTTTCATATATTTTTTTAAAAGGCTTTCAAGAGACCTTGAATCCTATGCTTCTGATAATGATGTTTTTATAGGACATAGGCATAAAATTGACCGAATCCTTTTTTTTTAATTGCATTTTAGGTTTTGGGGTACATGTGAAGAACATGCGAGATTGTTGCATAGGTACACACATGGCAGCGTGATTTGCTGCCTTCCTCCCCTTCACCTATATGTGGCATTTCTCCCCATGCTATCTCTCCCCACCTCCCCACCCCCCATCCCTCCCCAATTTCCCCCCAACAGACCCCAGTGTGTAGTGCTTCCCTCCCTGTGTCCATGTGTTCTGATTGTTCAGCACCCGCCTATGAGTGAGAACATGTGGTGTTTGATTTTCTTCTCGTGTCAGTTTGCTAAGAATGATGGTTTCCAGGTTCATCCATGTCCCTACAAAGGACACGACCTCATCATTTTTGATGGCTGCATAATATTCCATGGTGTATATGTACCACATTTTCCCTGTCCAGTCTATCATCAATGGGCATTTGGGTTGGTTCCAGGTCTTTGCTATTGTAAACAGTGCTGCAATGAACATTCACGTGCATGTGTCCTTATAGTAGAACGATTTATAATCCTTTGGTTATATACCCAGTAATGGGATTGCTAATCAAACTCCACATCTTCTGCACGGCAAAAGAAACAGTCATTAGAGTGAATCAGCAACCAACAGAATGGGAAAAAATTTTTGCAGTCTACCCATTTGACAAAGGGCTGATATCCAGAATTTACAAAGAACTAAAACAGATCTACAAGAAAAAAACAAACAAGCCCATTCAAAAGTGGGCGAAGGATATGAACAGACGCTTTACAAATGAAGACATACATGAGACCAACAAGCATATGAAAAAATGCTCATCATCACTGGTCATTAGAGAAATGCAAATCAAAACTACTTTGAGATACCATCTCACGCCAGTTAGAATGGCAATCATTAAAAAATCTGGAGACAACAGATGCTGGAGAGGATGTGGAGAAATAGGAACACTTTTACACTGTTGGGGGGAGTGAATTCTTTTTAAAGAGACAAAAGGAAGAAATAGTCAAGAATGTTCAGAAAAAAACTGATTAAACGCTGTTCAGATTTGACCTCCACTCATAGTCTTGCCCTCATGTCTCCTTTTACTGGAAGTATCTTGTATTGCTCTGCAAATTTTTGTCTCTTTTTTGGCACTTAAGAGTTCTACGCATAACACATGAAAACATTTTTTAATAGTACAGAAACATGTAGTATCTGCCTTTATCCCGCAGGTGACTTAAGAGTGGTGGGGTTCAGTGTCTATCCTAGTCTGCTTTCTATGCGTAAATATAAAATATATTTAAATAATATTTAGAATAAATGGGGATATATGCATGTGTGTATGTGTAGTATGTGTGCTTATATGTATGTGTTTGTATATCTGTTTGTATACATATGTGTATTTTTGTCAATTTGCATTTTTCACTTATTTAGAAGGTATTACCATGTCAGTTTCCACTTCATTATTTTTTTAAGTACTATGTAAAATTTTCCAGTGTAACCTTATTATAATTCATTTAACCAGTCCTTTATTGATAGCATTTAGGTTGTTTCCAATTCATTGCAGTTAGAAATGATGTTGCAATAAATATCTTTATGTTCATATCTTTGTGTATAGATGTGTAGGAAAACCTTTATTGTTCTTCTAAGATAGATTTTTTAGTTTTGGTTTTCATTCACAATTAAGTATGTTGCTTGTTTGTTTATTTCTTTTGAGATGGAGGTTTGCTCTTGTTACCCAGGCTGGAGTGCAGTGGCATGATCTCAGTTCACCACAACCTCTGCCTCCCGGGTCCTCCTGGGTTCAAGCGGTTCTCCTGTGTCAGCCTCCTGAGTAGCTGGGATTACAGGCATGTGCCACAACACCCAGCTAATTTTGTATTTTTAGTAGAGACGGAGTTTCTCCGTGTTGGTCAGGCTGGTCTTACACTCCCAACCTCAGGTGATCCGCCTGCCTTGGCCTCCCAAAGTCCGGGGACTACGGGCGTGAGACACTGTGCCTGACTTACTTTAAGTTTTTAAATTTTATATGCCGTGTGTGTCTGTTTTCTTCCCAAATGTCAGATAGCTTCATGGTAGTTTGGTACTGTTCCAAGTTCTCTAAGGCCCATTATAACTTCCCTCCCCATAATGTGGCCTGAAATGTCACCCAGCACAGGGAGAGACTGAAACTCAACATGCAGAGTATTTGTAGCACATGGTTTAGTACACTCAGAGTTAATAGTTGCTGATGTTAAAACTCATAGCAATCACTGTATCATTAAAAATTTTAAAGGGTCTTGGTTCTCTGCATTGGTATCCTGTTGTTGATCTTATGAAGATGTTGAGGATTTTATTTTGACACTTTACCATCGTCACATTGTGTTTTAAATAGATTAGCTGAAAGCAAAAGATTTAACTTGTTTTAGCTGTTCCCTTTTCTAAATATGTCTATTAAAATACCATACTCTGCTGGGCTTAGTTTAATTCTGTAATTCTGTAGCATTTCCCTGACCATATGTTTTGATGCCTGTACCTCTATAAACTATAGCTGTCTGTAATTACTTTCTGGCATTATGTTTTCTAAGCTATAAGAGAACATTACTTTTGCTGCATCATCTGTAATGCCATAAACAAGGTGAAACATTTAAATGCATACAGGTTTTGTGGGCGGGAAATTCCTTTGCAAGGGAAGATGTGAAAGGACTATTAACATTTTTTTGAGGTCCTGCAGAGAACACACACACACTCTCTCTCTCTCTCTCTCTCTCTCTCTCTCTCTCTCTCTCTCTCTCTCTCACACACACACACACACACACACACACACACACACGGTGTTGTTTTGTTGTAGTTTTCAGAAATGTGACTTTAGCATTTCCCCCTAGTGTGATGAGAATGAAAATGAAGCATTTATATGGTGTATCAGTTGGGGAATTGAAAAGTTTTATTGGCTGGCCTACCACTGCCATAGTACTTAGTGTGGGGCTTTTCTGAAGTTGTTTCAAATTAAACTATCAGCAGGCAGTTAACTTTGGAACAGCAGCTGGTCCTGTGTTTATTACTTTTTCTCAGGATAGGCATGTTGGCCACCCATTTCTCAGCAGTCCAGGGCACATGGAACTCCAGGCCTTTAAATTTTTTTCATCCTAATTCTTTCCTCTTTTTCCTTTAGAGTCATATTTTATATTAGTTTTTTACCTTTCTGCAGTATAATATAGAAGCAGTTGTTTATACAGTTCTACAAAACTGTTAAACAGCCTGTAGTCAAGTGAAATTTATATACATCTTTGTGGCTCTCAATCTGTCTTTAGGTTATGGTTTTACTCCAACTAATAAATACCCTTGTGCAAGTGGACTTTAAATTTTTATTCAAATATTATCCCTTATTGAACACAGCATACATCACATTCTTCAAATGTATTGATTAGGACTGTACATCACAGAAGCGTACTAGCTAATTTCTGGAAAAATCTTAGGATAGAATTGTTGAACAGTCATTAATTAGCTCAATCACCTCCCATCTCATTAAAAGTAAACTGCCATTGATTGAAATTCAGTCTTGTCCTTAAAGGTAAAACCCCGGCCAGGCGCAGTGGCTCACACCTGTAATCCCAGCACTTTGGGAGGCCAAGGCAGGCAGATCACAAGGTCAGGAGTTCGAGACCAGTCTGACCAACATGGTGAAACCCTGTCTCTACTAAAAATACAAAAATTAGCCGAGCATGGTGGTTCGTGCCTGTAATCCCAGCTACTCAGGAGGCTGAGGCAGAAGAATCGTTTGAACCCCGGGAGGCAGAGGTTGCAGTGAGCTGAGATTATGCCACTGCACTCCAGCCTAAATGACAGAGGGAGACTCCGTCTAAAAAAAAAAAGTAAAACCCTTTCCTGAAACCAGAAATCAGGCCTGGTCCCAAGAATTCAATTTCAGGGTTGGGAGCATCTTTGTTGATTAGCAGCTCCTCTGCATAATAAATCAGAATATTCATTTCTGCCCTCATGGTAAGTTTTTGCCACTTCTAATCTCATTTTAGTTATAGGCTCTCTTTCCAGAGATGCAGACTGAGCAAGCTGGCTCTTTTGCAACACTTCTAAATGCAGCAAAAGTAAGGCAGGAATCCTAAAGGACTTGTTTGTGACCTTCCTTCCTTTTGGACAGGAGGACTGAGAATCAGTATCCTTTGTTAATTAAAAAAATAAAAGAATGGAAGGAAAGTATGGATTGTTTGAAGGCTTCAGAGTAACATTGTGTCTAAAAATGCAAACATTCCCTCAACTATAAACCTGTTTCCTCAAGATAATGTTTTCTCTGGTACACTGCCTTGTACAGGTAGTTCAGGGATGTTATTAAGGAATGACAGGCAGGACTTAAAGTTTATCACTATCTATTGCCCAGTGGTTTCTCTTGGTTATAGATTCTGAAGAGAAACTCTGACCACTGAGGTAAGCCGGTTGGTTAAGCCCAGGAGGTCTCAAGGCTGCAGTAAGCTGTGATCTATACTCCAGCCTGGGTGACAGAGCAAGACCCAATTTCAGAAAGAAAAAACAAAAACAATAACAAACAGTTAAATTTTGTTACTACAAAATAATACATGCCTATTAAAAAAGAAAAGGAAAAAATTAAAATCACTAATAGTAATGATAATTGCTATCAGTATATTGGTGGTTCAGTCTTTCTTTTGTGCATGCTCGTTGTACTTTAAAACATACTGGGATGGTATATGTAAGTTTCTTTTCATAAAACAATAATTTATGAACATTTTCCCGTAGCATGATTTTCATGGTATTCCATCAGGTAAATACACTAAACTTTATTTTTCTATTATCAGACATTTAGGTTATTTTCAGATTTTACTATTACAAATAATCCTGTAATCAGATTCTTACACCTGTATTTTTATGGACCATCATTGATTATCTCCTTGTGATAAATTCCTGGCAGTAGAAATAATGGAATAAAAAATATATGAACATTTTAAAACTTTTCATATATACTATGAAATTGTCTTAATGAAGAGTTGCATTCTTATGCCTGTAACATTCTTTGAAGTTCTTCCCTTTCCCTCTGTTGTTTATGGATGAACCAGAAGAAAATGGTCTTATGCCATTTAGCCATAGCTGATAGAACTCTGTCCTAGAAGGTGTCCACTAAGAATATTGTTTCTTCCAGTTTAACTCATATTTTTATGTTAAAATGCTCAGATTTGTTGACCCATTTCTGTTATTTTTATTTCAATTCCGAAAAGAGTAGTTTCCAAAAGAGGTCTTGTACTAATCCAGAGCCTCTGGAAATCTGTATGCTCAGAGCTTTTCAGAGGCCTTTCTGGAGGCATTCAGGAGTCAGATCACTGGATTCAAGGCAGACACCAGTGCATAACTCTTAAGCCTGTATTTGAAATCTGGACTGTTTGTGCTCGAATTTGGGGAACTCTCAGGGTGATCCAAAATGAATTTTAAAAAATACTCTCAGGTCATGCCCAAGTTTGGAGGCTTTTTAGGGCAATCCAAAATGATTTTTAAGAAATACTTTCTCAAGCTGGGTGCAGTGGCTCATGCCTGTAATCCCAGCACGTTGGGAGGCCAAGGTGGGCAGATCACTTGCGGTCAGGAGTTCGGGACCAGCCTAGCCAACATGGTGAAACCTCATGTCTACAAAAAATTAGCTGGGTGTGGTGGTGTGCACCTGTAATCCCAGCTACTCAGGAGGCTGAGGCAGGAGGATCACTTGAACTCGGGAGGCAGAAGTTACAGTGAGCTGAGATCGCGCCACTTCACTCCAGCTTAGGTGACAGAGTGAGACTCTGTCAAAAAAAAAGAAAGAAAGAAAAGTACTTTTGCAGCTGTTTAGGTTCTGCCTGTATTGTAGAACCACTCAGAGAAGCTGTGGAATAGTGTGTGAAGTACTTAGGTCCGGGCATCAGGCTGACTGGGTTAAAATTCCAGCCTCACCACTTTGAAGCTGGGTTCCCTTGGGCAAGTTTCTTAATCTTTCTTTACCTCAGTTTCCTCATTTATAAGTGGAGCTAATTACAGTACTTGTCTCTTGGGGTTATTATAATTATTTAGTTGCTGTATCAGCCAGGGTTCAACCAGAGAAACAGAACTAGTAGGAGATGTATATTAAAAGATTTATTGGGGCGGGGCGCAGTGGCACACACCAGTAATCCCAGCACTTTGGGACGCCGAGGCAGGCAGATCACCTGAGGTCGGGAGTTCGAGACCAACCTGACCACCATGAAGAAACTCCATCTCTACTAAAAATACAAAGTTAGCCAGGCATGGTGGCGCATGCCTGTAATCTCAGCTACTGGGGAGGCTAAGGCAGGAGAATTGCTTGAACCTGGGAGGTAGAGGTTGCAGTGAACTGAGATTGTACCATTGCACTCCAGCCTGGGCAACAAGAGCCAAACTCCATCTGGAAAAAAAGAGAGAGAGAGAGAGAGATTTATTGCAGGGAAGTATTTATGTAATTGTTGGGGCTGACTTAGGGAAGTCAGAATTTCGTAAGGCAGGCCACCAAGAAGAAGGGCAGGCTGGAACTCTCATCCACAGAGTGAGTCTGCTATCCATAGGTGGAATTTCTTTTCATTAGGGAAGTCTCAGCTCTGCTCTTAAGGCTTTTCAACTGATTAAATCAGGCCCACACAGATTTTGTAGGATAATCTCCATACTTAAAATCAACTGGTGGACTCTAATCACACTGACATAATGCCTTTATAGCAACATGTAAATTAGTGTTTGATTAAATAACTGAAGACTGTAGCCTAGCCAAGTTGACACATAAAATTGATTATCACAGTTGCTTTGGACCTCAGTTAAGCAGACTAAACCCACTTGGAAATGATTTTCAGTGTTATCCTGCTTTTCAAGTCTCTGTAACCAAGAAGTTCTTTCTGACATATCAGTTTGATATTTGTTAGTTTTGTCATAAGAATTTACAGTTGCATTATTTATGTCTTAAGGATTCTCTCAACTCTAGCCAGGGTGTGTGGTCATGATGGGAATCTGTGAAGGTACATAAGCCAGCATCTGCATAAACACCTTGATCCAGACGGTATTTGCTCCTACACACTTGTGCTATCCCTTCAGGCTTGGATAAGCACACTGTTACACATACCTGCTTTGTATGAACTGGTAAAGTCTGGGGTTGATAGGAACTGTTGAGTAATCCCACAGGCCCCTGACATAGTGGGAGAATATTACTTTGGCTACCTGAAGGAAAGATAGAGATTTGGTCCTCTCTTTTCACTAGTGTTGATTTTTCCACAAGTGATCACCTTCCTTTTGGGAAGTTCATTGCATTTCTTTGAGCATAACCTAACATCCTCTCATTCTGAATGTAGGATGTCTTCTTTGCCCTCTCACTCTAAGTAGGAAAAGATAGGCCACTCAGAAGTAAAATAGCTAATGGAAAAAGCATGATAAACTGTTAGGATACTTCCTGATGGCCTTGGGTTTCAGAGCTTTGGAAACAACTCCTGTAACGTTCTTCTTGCAGGTTCTGTAAGCCTACATTTCAGCGTTTAGTTTTTTTCCATAGCTTTGAACGATGAGGTAATGATGCACTACTGCTAAATCTTATCTCAAGCAGTGGTGGTTGTTGCAGGGCAACCACCTGCATCCCTGAGAACCGCCTCCTAAGCTTCCAATCTCAGCTGAAGGAAAGGTACCTAAGGCCAGGCTTCCACATGGCCCTACCCCATTTGGCCGTAGCTGATAGAACTCTATCCTATAAAACATGCCGATCATGTTTTTTCTCTTGAAAATTTAAACTAAAAGACACACTGCTGAGAGCCCTGGTTTCTGGAGTTTTAAAATTATTTAGATTTGGGCTTGGTAGGATATGCATGCCAATGAACACTGGCCAGGTATGCCAGCGAACAAGCAGGGAGTTCAAGTGAAGAAGACTGCAAAAACTGAAGCAGAGATGATGTCTCAGAGAGAAAGTGAGGAAGAATGAGAGCGTGTACGAGAAGCTGCCTTGTTTCCCGAAATTTAGCTGCACTTCCTGTTTGTACACATTCCCAAGATACCTTTGTGTGCTCATAATAAAAACCCCTTTGATTTAATTTCAGTTTAAAGGGGTTTCAGTTGTTTTAACTTCACAAGACAATGCAATGCTGTTAGAAGAAATAATAACAATACTGTAATTTAGAAATGAAAGTCACATACCTAACATACTCACGTTGGTTTTAGGACTATCAAAACTATAGCGTTGATTCTAGAATTTATTTCCACAGAGATTAGGATGCCATGAATATATTAAGAAAATAGAGTAGGGTAGTACTCTACAGTATTTATGGAGAAACAAAAGCCGTGCCATATAATACGTAGTGTGAAGAGGGAAATGTATTGCTTGTCTTATGAACACTGACATCAGATCTATGCCAGTGAGTAATAGAAGCCTTTATTGTATTGTCTTCTTTCGCCAACAAAAGGCAAAAACAAAAACAAAAAACCTTATTTAATATAGGATTTTCTAAAACAACACAAAATACAGCCAGACCTATAAATATCCGATCATTTATTTGTGTATACTCCCTGTCATGTTATATTTTGTGAATAAATCCCAGAAGTGATGAAAGTCTTAAATCATTTTCTAATACTATTTAAGATTCTGTCCCCCCTCCTCCACCATCGCCTCTGATTTAAATCTTCTAGCCATGAGATGTTCAATGAAAGAAGACAGTTCTTAAGCTTCTTTGGTAATTAAGTCACCATTCTCACTTATTGTGTTTGGTGTGTGTGTGTGTGTGTGTGTGTGTGTGTGTGTGTGTTTTCCTCTCAACATTCAATTGTAGGTGAGCTTTTTGTGAGATAGTGAAGCACAGTAGCAAAGAACTCTGGCCCTGCCTGGAGCCAGACTGTCCAGGTTCCAATCTTGACTTCACCATTTATCAGCTGCAAGTCCTTTGACGTTTAAATTATGTAATCTCTTTTCTCGTCTCTAAAACTGAGATAATAACAGTGCCTTCTTGTAAGGGTGGATGTGTGGATTAAATGAGTTAAAAGATGTAAAGCTATTAGCATAGGTCAATTAGATTAGCTATTACTTTATTATTATTGGAATGGATTAAATATCAAGTCCAGCTCCATTTAATGCAGTTGGATTAAGTAATCCTTTCTTACTAAATGAATTTAAATTGGAATCTTGGAGTGTTTTAAGTTTTATATTTTAAAAATGTTAGACCTAGTGGGTAGAACAGAGATCATCCAATCCATAAATGTCATGTTACAGATAAGGAAACTGACATGTGATTATACTCATAAAGTGAGTAAAGGCAGAGCTAAAATTGGGCTTCGGACCCACAGACTCCTCACACAGTTCACCCTCTGTCTGATGACCATCAGATGGATAATTGGTCCTGAGCCTTACATTCTCTGTGTCTCCAAGAATTCATTTATAGCCCAAAACAAACAGATGCTTTATGTACAAAGACAGAAATGCCAGCGAACAATCAAGAAGAGTTCAAGTGTAGCAGAAGATGTGAAGATTGAAGCAGAGATCATGTGGTTTCAGAGAGAAAATGAGGAAGAATGAGGCTTGCACAAGAAGCCGTTGTGTTTCCCAGCACTGCATGAAGTTCAGCTGTACTTAACTGTTTGTAGAAATGCCCAGGGTACCTTTCTGTGCTCACCTGTCCCCTTTTCTCTTTGACCTTCTATTTGCATGAAAGATAGACTTACCCAGTGACCTCAGTGGCTCATGCTTGTAATCCCAGCACTTTGGGAGGCTGAGGTGGGCAAATCACCTGAGATCAGGAGTTCGAGACCAGCCTGGCCAATATGGTGAAACCTTGTCTCTATTAAAATTATAAAAATTAGCCAGGTGTGGTGGTGCATGCCTGTAATCACAGCTACTCTGGAGGCTGAGGCAGGAGAATCGCTTGAACCCAGGAGGCGGAGGTTGCAGTGAGCCGAGATCACACCATGGTACTCCAGCACTCCAGCCTGGGCGACAAAGTAAGACTGCCTCAAAAAAGAAAAAAATAATAGACTTGATCTTAGTATTTAAATAAGGTACTGCTATATTTTTTTCAATAATGATTGTTGAAAATACCATCTTAGATTTTCCTATAGATTTGTTCTGCGTAAGCCTGAGGCAAAACTGCAGCTTACATTTATGTAGGACTGATGTTGGAAAGATCATTATTTTAAAAATAACATCTCCATGAAACATTGATGAATGCAAATTTGACATCAAACAGATGTATTGGAGTTTCTGTACAATGATATGTTTTGAAAGTGAGATTCACTTTTATTCTATATCTTCTCACTCTGTCGCCAGGTGCCAGGCTGTAGTGCAGTGGCACAATCTCAGCTCACTACAACCTCTGCCTCCCGGGTTCAAGCAATTCTCCTGCCTCAGCTTCCCGAGTAGCTGGGACTACAGGTGCATGCCACCATGCCCAGCTAATTTTTGTATTTTTAGTAGAGAAGGGGTTTCACTATGTTGGCCAGGATGGTCTCTATCTCTTGACCTTGTGATCCATCCACCTCAGCTTCCCAAAGTGCTGGGATTACAGGCTTGAGCCACTGCGCTTGGCCACTCAATATATATATTTTGGTGGAGTCTTGCTCTGTCGCCCAGGCTGGAATGCAGTAGTGTGATCTCAGCTCACTGCAACCTCCACCTCCCGGGTTCAAGCAATTCTCCTGCCCTCAGCCTCCTGAGTAGCTGGGATTATAGGCACATGCCACCACGCCTGGCTAATTTTTGCATTTTTCTAGTAGAGACAGGGTTTCACCATGTTGGTCAGGCTGGTCTCGAACTCCTGACCTTGTGATCCATCCACCTCAGCTTCCCAAAGTGTTGGGATTACAGGCATGAGCCACTGCGCCTGGCAGTATCCAAAATATATTTATTGTGTGTGAAAAGCATTTTGCTAGGCACTGAGGTAGTTTATACTAAATGTAAAAAATAAATCTACAGAAATTTGCACTTCACCCTGATTTACTACCCTATTAAAGGTTAGCAGTCTTCCTGCCTCCTGAATTTTTCTTCCTTTTACTAGTACTTCTTTGTAAAATACCAACCCAGATATTCTGTCTTTGTTTGGAGCTAGTGAATGGGCCTACTTGCCCTTACTCCTCAATTTGGACATGACTTTACCATGAGAAAATATGTAGGCTTTGACATTGTTTTTGCTAACAATACTGTCAGTCAGTGTTTACAGTTCAGTGTTGTGCTAACTGACGTAGGATTTTTTTTCTATTACTTTCTATAAACCTTTTACAAATAAGACATGGAAAAGTAGAATTTATACCAGACTAGTTTAAAAACACTTTGTGACAAATGTAACATATTAATGTAAGATGAGAATAGTAGGGAAAACAGTGTCAGGTATATGAGAACTTCCTTCACAACTATTCTGGAAATATAAAACTATTTTACAATTAAAAGTTTATTTTTAAAAAAATCCTCCTCTAAAAACACACATACAAAATTATTATGATGAAATAAATTGCAGCAATTTAATATTAGCATGGTGAGCAGCTTTTATTCTGTTTCTCCAAATAATATAAAATAAAATTATCAAGGCTGAATTATTTCAGTAAGAGAAAGGTCATTGTTCTTGTAGAAAGTTCCAGTTTGAAGACAAACATCTCTAACAGCAGGTTAGAAGTAGAAGGGAGTACAATACAGAGTCTTGGTGTTAAAATTTTAAAACTGAGATTAAAGTTATTATTTGAGACATTTTGATGCCTCAAGGACAAAAACAAAGACAGCTCCCTAATTCCTTGGCACCCTTTTATCTAGAGCATAAATATCATTTATAAGTTGGTGGGGTGCGCATCCCCACCCAAGGGCAGTGGTTCATCTTTGTATCTCCAGCCATGGTTCATAACCATGAGGTTATCAGCGATCAGTGACTGTTTCCTGAATTGAGTGGAGAGGAAACACTTTCACACAAAATAAAGACAATAGAGAATCTGAGAACCTCTAGAAATCTTTTCCTTTAGAAGCTACTTGCAAAAATAAATGAGCTAAAGAAGACCTTTCTAGTTAGGATCTTTGCGTTGGTGATCTTCACACCACTGTCTTCTCAGGCTGCCGAAGTCATCCAGTAGCCCCGCTGCCCACTGCCAAGGATTGTTCCTCGTCTGCTGACTTTTCCTGGGACAGGGCTGGTGGCGATGATGGAGGCAGTGGCACCATTGTTGCGATTGCTGGGTGTCCTGGCATGGGAATTCCACTTGCCTTCTTCAGACCTTTGGTGTTAGGGCTCTGGCCTGTGGGAATTAGGTGGGATTAGAAGTAAAGCTTGGAAATGAGTCTTAGATCCTACCCTACCACCAGCAGTCACATTTCTCTTTACTGTTTTGTCTCCATCTCCTCTCCCCCCAGCATTCTTGAAATTGTAGGCAGAATTCCAAAAAGCCTGACATAGTTCAACTCAGACTGAGAGAGTTGTATAATCTCTCCTGGAAAAGTTGAAGCCCCAGTTTTAATGGCCGGACTGTTTGTCTGGAAGCAAAATGTACAACTTTATCACACTAATTTTGAGTGTTTAGAAAGGCCCTCATGCTCTATTACTCCATTAATAAAACAGGAATACTTGCTACCAAAATAGATGGAGCCTAAAGGTAGTGAGAATTACTAAAGACTGTATCTTGTGTTTTGAAAGTAAGGTTGTTATAAAAAATTACCTGTCCCTCTGTCTATCCATTGACACCTTGATTTTGGTTGATTTATATCATTAGGAATTTTTCCAACAAGAAGGGCCATGATGCAAGAAACAGTTGGCATTTCTTATAGACATTCTTATGGTGACATAGACATTGGTTACAGGTGTGAGCAGGATCATCTTTAGTGCAACTAAAAGTTGGAATTAATACTGGACTGTAGTGCCACAGCAGTTCTAAAATTTCCAGCCCTGGACTAGCTGGGAGTTTGAGGAGTGACTCTGGCTTTGGCTGCTATAGAGAAACAGATGTTACTATTCATGTATGCATAGTCTTGTCACCAAGAATCTATTTATAGTTATTATTATTATTATTTTGAGACAGAGTTTCGCTCTTGTCGCCCAGACTGGAGTGCAGTGGTGCAATCTCGGCTCACCACAACCGCTGTCTCTCAGGTTCAAGTGATTCTCCTGCCTCAGCCTGTCCAATAGATGGGATTACGGGTACCAGTCACCCTGCCCAACTAATTTTTGTATTTTTAGTAGAGACGGGGTTTCGCCATGTTGGCCAGGCTGGCCTCAAACTCCTGATCTCAGGTGATCTGCCCACGCCGGTGTCCCAAAGTGCTGGGACTACAGATGTAAACCACCATGGCTGGCTTATTATTTTTAAAAGTTTGATAATACTTTACCCTCTCCTTTAGTTATATTTCATTGAAATTGGCATTCATTATTAGTTCCATATTTGCAATACTATTTTTTAAAGACTCCAGATAGTCCTAAGTGGTTCCACATTTTCTAATCTGTATTAAAATTGCCCATTAAAAAAAATTGTTTACTTCTCTGTCTTCTGTACTTAACTGTAATCTCTTTTAATACAGGGACTCATCTTGTTTTACCTTTGTCCTCAGCACCTAGGAAAATTGCTGTAACAAAGAAAACACTCATGAAATAACTAAATTAATGCTTTTAAAATTCTAAATGTTTATATGGATTTAATTTGATTATTAATGCCCAGGGCATTAGGGGTATGGGAAATACAGAGATTTGAAGTTGCATGCATGCTGTCATTCACTTTTGTTATTCACACCTGGATTCTGGAGGATTTTCAGCCTTATGATGGCATATACATGTGACTTTGAACTCAGCCTGCTATTTCCAGAAAGTGATTGATTGGCTGGTTCTTTGGCTGTTATCTTCATTATTTAGAGGTCATGAATTTGACATGAACCAGTGAATGTAATTAATTTTTTTCTATAGCAATTTTTTAAATAACATACAAATTATTAAAGTAATTATAAATCTAGAGACACAGGTAGATGACAAATCATTTATAATTCTCTACCTCTTAGAGGCAACTATTGTTAACATTTTGGGCCTGTGAAGTGGTATGCTGATAAGTGTTTAGCAATCACTCTTTAAGTATAATTCCAATATGAATATTCGTTGATATGTTTGTTTATATTAATAAGATAAACATGAAACAGAATGTGTCAACAAAAACCAAAACCAAAATATATGTCAGAGTTTCTATTCATTTGTCAATTGCATGAGAAACCTCTTTGCTGATTCAGATGATAGTTTTTAAATACTGGAAGAATGTTTCCTCAATTTTTTGTTCTTGTCATAATGTAACAGCTCCACATATAACATACTTTTAGGTTGAACATGCATTATTACTAACATTTTCTTCATCACTTTCTTAAGTTTAGACAATCAGTAAAATGATAAATTAAGCCTTGATTTGCCAGTTTTGTGGTATAAATATTCCCACCATGGCCAATTTAAAGGTACCACTATGATACCACTGGTGATGGATTGGGAAGAGATGCGCAGAAGCACATCATTGGAGGTAGTAAAATTTAAGAAAATGATTAGGAAATGATTAATCTTTAATATCAGCTTTATTTTAATTGTAAGTTTATATAACCTAATTTTTAATAATGGTTACATTTAACAACTGGCTTGCAAAATTTCTGAAAATTCAATTGTCTGCTCACAAGTGCCACTATGAGCTAGCTCCAACACATCACTGGATAGATGTGTTCTCACTTTTTTTGTATAAATATAATTATACAAATATGTGTGTAGGGTGTCTGTGTGTGTGTGTGTGTTAGTCCATTCAGGCTGCTATAACAAAATGCTATAGACCAGGTGGCTTATAAATGACAAAAAAAAATTTCATGGCCGGGCGCGGTGGCTCAAGCCTGTAATCCCAGCACTTTGGGAGGCCGAGGCGGGTGGATCACGAGGTCAAGAGATCGAGACCATCCTGGTCAACGTGGTGAAACCCCATCTCTACTAAAAATACAAAAAATTAGCTGGGCATGGTGGCACGTGCCTGTAATCCCAGCTACTAAGGAGGCTGAGGCAGGAGAATTGCCTGAACCCAGGAGTCGGAGGTTGCGGTGAGCCGAGATCGCGCCATTGCACTCCAGCCTGGGTAACAAGAGCGAAACTCCGTCTCAAAAAAAAAAAAAAAAAAAAAAATTTCACACTTCTGGAGGCTGGAAAGCTCAAGATTAAGACACTAGCAGACACCGTGTCTAATAAGGGCTTGGCATCTGGTTCATAGACAGTATCTTCTTGCTGTTTTCCTCTTATGGCAGAAGGGGCAAGGGATCTCTCTCGGGCCTCTTTTATAAGAACATTAATCCCATTCATGAGGACTCTACCCTTATGACCTAATCACCTCCCAAAGATCATACCTCCTAGTACCAAAATCTTGGGAGTTAGGATTTATAATTTGATGGGGACACAAATATTCAGACCATAGCAAAATATATACTTTTTAAAGTAAGATTTTATAAATAATATTGGGATCATACTATTTTGTCGTTCAGGGACCTGTTTATCTACCTTGGAGACATGGATTCCTGTGTCGTTTGGTCATGCATGCTCTTTTGCTTTGGAACAGTCTGCACTTAACAGGCCAGTTCACCATGGGTGTAGCTGGTCACAAGGAGAGGCTAGATGAGAATAGCTGAATAAAATGCCTCCAGAGTGGCAGGAAAGAAGAGGGAATGAATGGGAATGGGGCAGCATATGCCCCCTGTGTAGCAGGCCAGTTATTTCAAAGTGTGCTGCCAAAGGAGCTATATCATTCCTCAGGCAGAGTCTTTATTTTGAGAACATTTGCAACCTTGCTCTGTCCACCTACAATATTATGCCCCATGCTTTGTTCTGCTGGACTCTGTACCTGCCATTCTCTACCACATTCTCTGCTGTACCTTCTTGCATCCCTCCTGTCTACTTCTTTCTAAGGCTGATAGAAGGCACATTTCCTCTCTGTGAATCTTTTTAAATATCCTGAAAAGAGAACTGCTTGTATGGAGACAATTGTACTCACACTCAGTGTCTATAGTCCTAACGAATAGTCATTCCCCTTACATGATGATATCCTAGATACATAATATAGTACTTATATCCTAAAACATACTTCTCTGTGAGATCCCAAATCTAGATGTTTATTGTACCTTTAGGGTCATTTCATATAACTATTGGTAGATTAATTTAAAATTTAAGTTTAATTTTAAATGACTTTAATGTCCCTGGACTACCAAATATGTTCTTGGTATTCAATGGGAAAGTTCTCCAGTGGCTTTGCAGGGAAAAAAAAAAAAAAAAAAAAAAAAAAAAAGATAGCTGGTGGGAGGGCTGCTAGCCCTGCTTGTGTCATGGAGAAATTGTTGAGTATTTATGTAAAAGTTTTGTGTCTACCCACTGCTGAAGTTTCTGTTGCAATTTCCAGAGAACAAATCTTTGATTGTTAGAATGAATTCAACTGTTTCCATGTTTCGTTTACATTCTTGGTTAAAGCCTTCAGCTTTATAACAGAAACTCCTTAAGAGCTGCCTATTTTTGAAAGACTCAATTAAATCAGTTTTTATGTTATTTTATTTTATTTGAGACGGAGTTTGCTGTCACCCAGGCTAGAGTGCAGTGCTGCAATCTGAGCTCACTGCAACCTCCGCCTCCCAGGTTCAAGCAATTCTCTTGCCTCAGCTTCCCAAGTAGCTGGGATTACCCACCACCACACCTGGCTAATTTTTGTATTTTCAGTAGAGACGGGGTTTCACCATCTTGGCCAGGCTGGTCTTGAACTCCTGACTCCAGGATCCACCTGCCTTGGCCTCCAAAGTGCTGGGATTACAGGTGTAAGCCACTGACCCCAGCCATGAGTTTTTAAAATGTATTTGTTTTTATTAGTTATTAAATAATTTATGCATTTTTGAAAGTGGATCCAAGATGGCTGAATAGGAACAGCTCTGGATTGCAGTTCCCAGCGAAAGCACAGAGGGTCAGTGATCACCACATTTCCAAACAAATTTTTACTGCCCATAGACCAGTAGATTCCTGGGCGAAAAAGTGCCACAAGTCTCCAGTGTGGCTGTTTCAGCCGGCACAGCAGGTCTCCGCACAAAAACTCACACAAATCCAGGTGCTGTTTCAACTGGCAACTGGAACGCCTGGGAGACAGAGTCGCCCATTCAACTGAAGAAAAGGGGGCTGAAACAGGGAGCCAGGTGTTCTGGCTCTGCTGGTCCCACCCACACAAAGACCAACAATCTGAAATGCTCTGGATTGAGAGTTTCACAGCAAGCACAGCTGGACCTGGGACGGTCCAGCTCTGTGCAGGGAAGGGTGTCCACCATTACTGAGGCAGTCCACCACTACTGAAGCAGTCTGCCATTACTGAGGCAGTCTAACATTACCGAGGCAGTCTGCCGTTAAAGAGACAGTCCACCGTTACTGAGGCAGACCGCCATTACCGAGGCAGTTCTAACTATACCCCTATAAACAAAACTGCAAGGAAGTTCACAAAGCAGCTGGGCAGAGTCCACAGCAGCTCAGCAACACCTGTGCTGACAGACTCTGACTAGGCTACCTCCTCACTGGACAGAACATCTCTGAAAAGAGGCAGCAGCATGACGGGAACTTATAAATAAAGCCCCACCTTCCCAGGACAGAGCACCTGGGAAAAAAAGGCGGTTATGAGTTCTGCTGCAGCACACTTAAACATACCTGCCCAGCAGCTCTGAATGGAACGATGGAGCTCACAGCTCAGCACTTGAGCTCCTATAAGGGACAGATTGTCTCCTTAAGAAGTTCCGTGACCACCATATATCCAAAGAGACACCTCATAAAGGAGAGCTCAGGCTGACATCTGGTGGGTATCCTTCTGGGACAAAGATAACAGAAGAAGAAACTGGCAGCAACCTTTACTGTTCTGCAGCCACCGCAGGTGATCCCCAGGCAAGCGGGGTCTGGAGCGGAGGGGCCTGACTGTTAGAAGGGAAACTAAGAAACAGAAATAACTTCATCATCAACAAACTGGACATCCACTCAGACCCCATCTGAAAGTCACCAACTACAAAGACCACAGGTAGATAAATCCACAAAGATGGGAAGAAACCAGCACAAAAAGGATGAAAACACCCAAAACCAGAACACCTCTAGTCCTCCAAGGGATCACAACTACTTACCAGCAAGGGAGCAGGGCTGGATGGAGAATGAGTCTGATGAATTGACAGAAACAGGCTTCAGAAGGTGGGTAATAACAAACATCTCTGAGCTAAAATAACATGTTCTAACCCAATGCACAAAAACTATGAACTTTGAAAAAAGATTTGATGAAATACTAACAAGAATAAACAGCTTAGAGAGGAATATAAATGAACTGATGGAGCTGAAAAACACAAGAACTTTGCGAAGCATACCCAAGTTTCAATAGCCAAATCCACTAAGCAGAAGAAAGGATATCAGAGATTGAAAATCAACTCAATGAAATAAAATGAGAAGGCAAGATAAGAGAAAAGAGAGTAAAAAGAAATGAACAAAGCCTTCAAGAAATATGGGATTATGTGAAAAGACCGAATCTACGTTTGATAGGTGTACCTGAATGTGATGGAGAGAATGAATCCGAGCTGGAAAACACTCTTCAGGATATTATCCAGGAGAACTTCCCCAACCTAGCAAGGCAGGCCAATATTCAAGTCCAGGAAATACAGAGAACGCTACAAAGATATTCCTCAAAAGAGCAACCCCAAGGCACATAATCGTCAGATTCACCAGGGTTGAAATGAAGGAAAAAATGCTAAGAGCAGCCAGAGAGAAAGGTTGGGTTACCCACAAAGGGAAGCCCATCAGATTCACAGTGGATCTCTCGGCAGAAACCCTACAAGCCAGAAGAGAGTAGGGACCAATATTCAACATCCTTAAAGAAAAGAACTTTCAACCCAGAATTTCATATCCAGCCAAACTAAGCTTCAGAAGCAAACTAGAAATGCAATCCTTTATGAAAAAGCAATTGCTCAGAGATTTCAAGCACTAAACATAGAAAGGAACAGCCAGTACCAGCCACTCCAAAAACATACCAAATGGTAAAGAGCATCAATACAATGAAGAAACTGCCTCAACTAATGGGCACAACAATCAGTTAGCAGCAAAATGGCAGGATCAAATTCACAGATACAATATTAACCTTAAATGTAAATGGGCTAAATGCCCCAATCAAAAGACACAGACTGGCAATTTGGATACAAAGTCAAAACCCATTGATGTGCTGTATCCAGGAAACTCATCTCACATGCAAGGATACACATAGGCTCAAAATAAAGGGATGGAGGAAGATTTACCAAGCAAATAGANGCTCAAAATAAAGGGATGGAGGAAGATTTACCAAGCAAATAGAGAGAAAAAAAAAAAAAGCAGGAGTTGCAATCCTAGTCTCTGATAAAATAGACTTTAAAGCAACAAAGATCAAAAGAGACAAAGAAGTGCATTCTATAATGGTAAAAGGATCAACGCGACAAGAAGGCCTAATGATCCTAAATATATATACACCCAATACAGGAGCACCCAGAAACATAAAGCAAGTTCTTAATGACCTACAAAGAGACTTAGACTCCCACACAATAATAGTAGGAGACTTTAACACTCCACTGTCAATATTAGACAGATCAACAAGACAGAAAATTAACAAGGATATCCAGGACTTGAACTCAGATCTGGACCAAGCAAGCCTAATAGACATTTACAAAACTCTCCACCCCAAATCCACAGAATATACATTCTTCCCAGCACCACATCACACCTACTCTAAAATTGACCACAAAATTTGAAGTAAATCACTCCTCAGCAAATGCAAAAGAACAAAAATCATAACAGTCTCTCAGACCACAGTGCAATCAAGTTAGAACTCAGAATTCAGAAACTAACTCAGAACCACACAGCTTCATGGAAGCTGAACAACTTGCTCTTGAATGTTGACTGGATAAACAATGAAATGAAGGCAGACATAAAGATGTTTTTCAAAACCAACAAGAACGAAGATACAAAGTACAAGAATCTCTGGGACACATTTAAAGCAGTCTCTAGAGGAAAATTTATAGCAATAAATGCCCTCATGAGAAGCAAGGAAAGATCTAAAATTGACACCCTATCATCAAAATTGAAAGAGCTAGAGGAGCAAGATCAAAAATACTCAAAACCTAGTAGAAGACAAGAAATAACTAAGATCAGAGCAGAACTGAAGGAGATAGAGACACAAAAAAACCCTTCAAAAAATCAATAAATCCAGGAGCTGGTTTTTTGAAAAGATCAACAAAATATACCACTAGCCAGATTAATAAAAAAGAAAAGAGAATAATCAAATAGATGCAATAAAAATCGATAAAGGGGATATCACCACAGATTCCACAGAAATACAAATCACCATCAGAGATTACTACAAACAACTCTATGCACATAAGCCAGTAAGCCTGGAAGAAATGGATAAATGCACCCTCCCAAGCCTAAACCAGGAAGAAGTCGAAACCCTGAATAGACCAATAACAAGGGCTGAAATTGATGCAGCAATTAATAGCCTACCAACCAAAAAAAGCCTAGGTCCAGATGGGTTCACAGCCAAATTCTACCAGACATACAAAGAGGAGCTGGTACCACTCCTTCTGAAACTATTCCAAACAATCCAAAAAGAGGGAATCCTTCCCAAATCATTTTATGAGACCAACATCATCCTGATATCAAAACCCAGCAGAGGCTCAACAAGAAAAGAAAACTTCAGGCCAATATCCGTGATGAATGTAGATGCAAAAATCTTCAATAAAATGCTGGCAAACTGATTGCAACAGCACATCAAAAAGCTTATCCATCATGGTCAAGTAGACTTCATCCTGGGGATGCAAGGCTGGTTCAACATACGCAAATCTATAAACGTAATACACCACATAAACAGAACCAAAGACAAAAACCACATGATTATCTCAATTGATGCAGAGAAGGCCTTTGACAAAATTCAACAGCCCTTTATGCTAAAAACACTCAATTAACTAGGTATCGACAGAACATATCTCAAAATAATAAAAGCTATTTACAACAAATCCACAGTCAATATTGTATTGAATTGGCAAAAAGTGGAAGCATTCCCTTTGAAATCTGGCACTAGACAAGGATGCCCTCTCTCACCACTCCTATTCAATATAGTATTGGAAGTTCTAGCCAAAGCAATCAGGCAAGAAAAAGAAATAAAGGGTATTCAGTTAGGAAAGGAGGAAGTCAAATTGTCTCTCTTTGCAGACAACATGATTGTGTATTTAGAAGACCCCATCATCTCAGCCCAAAATCTCCTGAAACTGATAAGCAACATCAGAAAAGTCTCAGGATACAAAATCAATGTGCAAAAATCACAAGCATTCCTATATACCAATAACAGACTTAGAGCGAAATCAAGAACGAACTGCCATTCACAATTGCTACAAAGAGAATAAAATACCTAGGAATACAGCTAACAAAGAATGTAAAGGACCTCTTCAAGGAGAACTACAAACCACTGCCCAACGAAATAAGAGCGGACACAAACAGATGGAGAAACATTCCATGCTCATGGTTAGGAAGAATCAATATCATGAAAATGGCCATACTGCCCAAAGTAATTTACACATTCAACACCATCCCCATCAAGCTACCAATGACCTTCACAGAACTGGAAAAAAAACCACCTTAAACTTCATATGGAACCAAAAGAGAGCCCACATAGCCAACTCAATTCTAAGCAAAAAGAATAAAGCTGGAGGCATCACACTACCTGACTTCAAACTATACTTCAAGGCTGCAGTAATCAAAACAGCATGGTACTGGTACCAAAACAGAGATATAGACCAATGGAACAGAAGCCTCGGAGGCAACACCACACATCTGCAACCATCTGATCTTTGACAAACCTGACAAAAACAAGCAATGGGGAAATGATTCCCTGTTTAATAAATGGTGTTGGGAAAACTGGCTAGCCATGTGCAGAAAGCAGAAACCGGACCCCTTCCTGACACCTTACATTAAAATTAACTCCACATGGGTTAAAGACTTAAACACAAGACCTAACACCATAAAAACCGTGGAAAAAAACCTAGGCAAAACCATTCAGGACATAGGCATAGGCAAGGACTTCATGACTAAAACACCAAAAGTAATGGCAACGAAAGCCAAAATAGACAAATAGGACCTAATCAAACTCCAGAGCTTCTGCACAGCAAAAACAAACAAACAAACAAACAAAAAAACAATTAGAGTGAACCAGCAACCAACAGAATGGGAAAAAAAAAATTTGCAATCTACCCACCTGGACTTACAGCCAAAATCTACAAAGAACTAAAACAGATTTACAAGAGAAAAACAAACAAACCCAGTCAAAAGTGAGCAAAGGATATGAACAGACACTTCAGAAAAGAAGACATATATGAGGCCAACAAACATATGAAAAAATGCTCATCATCGCTGGTCATTAGGGAAATGCAAATCAAAACTACATTGAGATACCATCTCACGCCAGTTAGAATGGCGGTCATTAAAAAATCTGGAGACAACAGATGCTGGAGAGGATGTGGAGAAATAGGAACACTTTACACTGTTGGTGGGAGTGTAAATTAGTTCAACCATTGTGGAAGACAGTGTGGCGATTCCTCAAGGACCTAGAAATAGAAATTCCATCTGACCCAGCAATCCCATTACTGGGTATATATCCAAAGGATTATAAATCATTCTATTATAAAGACACCTGCACATGTATGTTCATTGTGGCACTGTTTACAATAGCAAAGACTTGGAACCAACCCAAATGCCCATCAATGATAAACTGGACAGGGAAAATGTGGCACATATACACCATGGAATACTATGCAGCCATAAAAAATGATGAGTTTGTTTCCTTTGTACGGACATGGATGAACCTGGAAACCATCATTCTCAGCAAACTGATACAAGAACAGAAAACCAAACACCGCATGTTCTCACTCATAGGCAGGTGTTGAACAATGAGAACACATGGACACAGGGAGGGGAGCATCATACACTGAGGTCTATGGAGGGGGGACTAGGGGAAGGACCACTGGGGTTAGAGAACTGGGGAGGGATAACGTGGGGAGTAAGGCCAGATATAGGTGATGGGGATGGAGGCAACAAACCACATTGCCATGTATGTACCTATGCAACAATTCTGCGTGTTCTTCACGTGTTCCCCAGAACCTAAAGAACTATAAAATATATATATTAAATAATAATAATTTATGCATTTTTATAAATTTACACTGATTAGGTTTTGCTGTTATGTATATATTCATTGCTTCATTATTTTCTCAACCATTGATTGAACGTATTTTATTTTGGCTTAGACATCGCTGGATATTTGGTGAAAAGCTAGAAATGTAATGCTGTAGGAGCCTCTAAAAGGTCAAAGGAAGGCTTAGCTAACCTAAAACCTTCAATCAAGTGATACAAAGCTAAGAAATGGGTGGCTAGGGCATTCACATTTGAAAGATATATTTTTTAAAGTTATGTGATGTGGAAAAATCTTATAGTGTTACAATTTATTTAAATTTTGCTTTTTAAAACATATCTGCCTTACTATTTCACAAAAAGCCTTCAAGCTGACCTAATTTCTAAGTTTTTAGAAGTGTCAGTTAATATTTTGATCAGATTCAGATGCTTAAAATATGTATTTCTTTTTACATTTAAAAATGACCACTGTTATCCCTTACAGTAGTTTTATTTTAATCTCATAAAGAATAGAGAGAGACAAAATCATGTTCTTCACCTTTTTTCTTTCCCTTCTGCCTTCTACTAAGCACAGTGATTTTTCATATATTTTAGAATTAATGATAGGGTTTAATTTTTTACAGGAGGATATTATGCTGGTTAATTGAGATGAATATGTTCTTATGTGAAAAATATCACATGTTGAGGTTAAAGCATCTTTCCAAATAGTCACATGCATGCACACACCCCTTTGTTTGTAGCAGTTGTTGCTAACCCAGTTCCAAATATTAGCTGCTTCTGGAACATTTGAATTTTCATGCTGATTTTGATTGCCACATCATCAGTAGATAAGAGACACCCATGCCATGCAGCTATCCCTTCTGAAGGATTCAAAGTAAATTAGAAAGTTGGGCAGGGTGGCTCACACCTGGAATCCCAGCACTTTGGGAGACAGAGATGGGTGGATCACTTGAGGTCAGGAGTTCAAGACCAGCCTGGCCAACATGGTAAAACCCTGTCTCTACTAAAAACTACAAAAATTAGCTGGATGTGGTGGTGCACGCCCATAATCCCAGCTACTCAGGAGGCTGAGGCAGGAGAATCATTTGAACCTGGGAGGCGGAGGTTGCAGTGAGCTAAGGTTGTGTCACTGCACTCTAGCCTGGGTGTCAGAGTGAGACTCTGTCTAAAAAAAAAAAAAAAAAGAAATTACCCAGGCATGGTGGTGTGAGCATGTAATCCCAACTACTTGGGAGGCTGAGGCAGGAGAATCACTTGAACCTGGGAGTTGGAGGTTGGAGGTTGCAGTGAGCCGAGATAGGGCCGCTGCACTCCGGTCAGGGCAATAGAGTTAGAGTGAGACCTTGTCTTAAAAAAAAAAAAAAGTAAATTATAGATTAAGTCGAAATGAAGGCCAGTATATTGGTATCCACTTTACACCCCTATTAAATAAGTAATGACTCTCCACTTTTAATCTGATAGACTTAACAGATTGAAGTCTAACTCCTTTCTTTCTCCTTTCATCCTTTCTAACTTCTCCTCCTGTGTTCTTTATATGCCCTAAAATTTAAATAATCTATTAATCAGATACATACCTACATATGTGTTCCTTTGGTTTTCAGTGTCTCCAAAGGAATAGAGCTAATCTTGGGTTTTTTAAAAAGTGTTAGATTGTTCATGCATTAAGGAAGTAAAAAGATAACTAAAACCTGTAGCCAGAAATGTTAGAATGGACAACCATTCTCCATGTCTGACCTCAAAAAGCATCAGTGAATATCCCTTTGAGTTTACAGCAGCAAGGTAGGAGGAGGTGGTATTGTTACCACTTCCTACACTTTACTATCTTCTACCCTTATGCATAATGGGACTGAGGGAATGTGTTCTCTTTCTGGGTCCACCGGGGGTGTAGTTTTAAGGGCAAGAATTTCCCAGTGCCATGCCTCCCTCTCATCTCTCTCCATCTGAGAGATTTAATTGTTTAATCGCAGGCTCAGGAAGAAACTAAGAGTCAGTCACCCCAGCAGAAGTTCTAAGGAACTCCCTTCATCGGCCAGGGGTCTTAGAGAAGGTGGGGGTTCCTCCCAGGTTAAAAATCCCCTTCTTCCACACCCCTTCAGACTCCGTGTTTGGATCCCCTTCCACAAACACTCCCTTTATGGAAGCTGTTTTTCTCTATCCTGGATTTTCCCCCTGGAGTCCCCTTCCACACTCTCTCATGGAAGCCTGTCTTCCCCTCCTAAACTCCACCTTTCTCTATTCCCTTCCACTCAGTGTGGAAGCTGCTTTCCTCTCCTGGATTCCATCTGTCTGGATTCTCTCACTCAGTGTGAGAGGAGTTTTCCTTCTCTGGTTTTCCCCCTCTGGGAACCCTTCTCACTCCGTGTGAGAGCAGCTTTTCTTTCTCTCACTCAGTGTGAGAGTTAGCTGTTTTTCTCTCCTCCTGTTTCTCTCTTTAAATAAATCACTTTCTACAAACACTTTTGAGTCTGGCATTCACTGTGCACTGCAACATGGTCTCCTCACCCATTCTTGGGGAGTGATTGACCAAGAACCTGGAGAAATGTTCTCTTAGGGGAACTGAGGGGGCACCCCTGAACCCCAACAGTACAGGACCAAGAGAAGAGAAAAACAGATTATGTGGTTTTTAAATTTTTATTTTTTTAAAAAGAAAACTTCAATAGCTTTTTGGGGAATAAGTGGTGTTTGATTACATGAATCAGTTCTTTAGTGGTGACTTCTGAGATTTGGTGCATCTATCACCTGAGCAGTGTACACTGTAACCCAATGTGTTGTCTTTTATCTCTCACCCCCTCCTACCCTGTCTCCTGAGTCCCCAAAGTCCATTGTATCATTCTTATGTCTTTGTATCCTCATAGTTTAGTTCCCACTTATGAGTGAGAACATATGATGTCTGGTTTTTCCATTACTGAATTACTTTACTTAGAATAATAGTCTGCAGTTCCACCCAGGTTGCTGTAAATGACATTATTTCATTCTTTTTTATGGCCGAGTAGTATTCCATGGTGTATATATACCACATGTTCTTTATCCACTCATTGATTGATGGGCATTTGGGCTGGTTCTGTGTTTTTGCAATTGTGAATTATGCTGCTGTAAACATGCATGTGCAAGTATCTGTTCAGTATAATGACTTATTTTCCTCTGGGTTGCTGCAAATGCCATTATTTCATTCCTTTTTATGGCTGAGTAGTATTCCATGGTGTATATATCACGTTTTTTGTTTTTGAGATGAAGTCTCGCTCTGTTACCCAGGCTGGAGTGGAGTCCAATGGTGCAATCTCAGCTCACTGCAACCTCCACCTCCTGGGTTAAAACAATTCTTCCACTTCAGCCTCCTAAGGAGCTGGGACTACAGGTGCACACCACCACACCCGACTAATTTTTGTATTTTTAGTAGAGACAGGGTTTCACCATGTTGGCCAGGATGGTCTGGATCTCTTGACCTCGTGATCCACCTGCTTTGGCCTTCCAAAGTGCTGGGATTACAGGTGTGAGCCACCATGCCCAACCTACTGCATGTTCTTTGTCTACTCATTGATTGATGGGCATTTGGACTGGTTCCATGTTTTTGCAGTTGTGAATTATGCTGCTATAAACATGCACGTGCAAATATCTTTTCGGTATAATGACTTAGTTTTCTCTGGGTAGATACCCAGGAGTAGGATTGCTGGATCAAATGGTAGATCTACTTTTAGTTCTTTAAGGAACCTCCGCACCGTTTTCCATAGTGACTGTGCTAGTTTACATTCCCACCAGCAGTGTCAAAGTGTTCCCTTTTCACTGCATCCACATCAACATCTATTATTTTTTGATTTTTTTATTATGGCCAATCTTGTGGAGTAAGAGGATATCACATTGTGGTTTTAATTTGCATTCCCTGATAATTAATGATGTTGGGCATTTTTCATATGTTGGCCATTTATATATCTTCCTTTGAGAATTGTCTATTCATGTCCTTAGCCCACTTTTTGATGGGATTATTTGTTTTTCACTTGCTGACTTGTTTGAGTTCCTTGTAGATTCTGGATATTAGTCCTTTGTCGGATGTATAGATTGTGAAGATTTTCTCCCACTCTGTGGGTTGTTTACTCTGCTGATTATTTCTTTTGCTGTGTAGGAGCTTTTTAGTTTAATTAAGTCCTATCAAGAAAAATAGATTATATGTTCTGATGAGAACCAGCATATTGGAGTATTCAGTATATGTTTAGTAAAAACAAACTAACACTATAAATAGCAGATTTTTCTAGGTAGTGATAAGCTAGTATGTTTTCTCCTTCCCTTTTCTCCTTGAGAATTTTTTCATCCCTGGACAGAGGGTTTTTACTTGGTGCTTTGTGTTTTGTTTGTTTCTGAGACAGGGTCTTTCTCTGTTGCCCAGGCTAGACTGTGTTGGTGCCATCCTGGCTTACAGCAGCCTCGCATTCCCAGACTCAAGCCATCCCCCTGCATCAGCCCCCCCAAGTAACTGGGACTATAGGCAGGCACTTGCCACCATGTCCAGCTTTTTTTTTTTAAATTATTTTGTAGAGATGGGGGTCTCACTATGTTGCCCAAATTTGTTTTTTATTGTATAGGTGTTAAGACTCTAAATATGGACTGTGATATAGGAAACATCTGCCTTTGATGTTCCTTTTTGATGTGACCAAATGATTCCTGTTTGAATTTCCATCCAGCTTCCTGTGTCCTACTTTCTCTTGCTAGGCAGTGTCCCCTGCCAGTCTCATGTCTGTGGCAGCAGTTTATACCAGGTTTTCTCCAAACTTTCATAAGGAATTGTCCCAAAGGATGTGTCACCCCTTTGCATATACATACACACACACACATATATATATATGTATATAGTTTTTGAAACCAGGATGACAGGTTTGAGAAAAGGTGTGGATTTCCCCTGTCTTTTTTTTTTTTAAGAACCTCTCTTCACATCTTTTAAAGTCATTGTTAAGTAGGGTGTAACTGGATGAGTCAGTTGTTTTTCAGCAACTTTTTCTTTACATATTATCTAAAGTATTTCATGGCATGGAATCTGAGCATGTCAAGAGGACTTCTCAAATTGCCTTAATTTTTTTAAATTTGCTGTAATTATTTTTTTAATTTAGGATTTATGTGCAACATCATTCCAATGTGTATATGGCCTCAGAAGGAGTTTACAATCTAGCAGAGGAACTAATATGTAAAAATACCTCTCTGATAAAAGATAAATATATATGTGTGTGTGTGTATGTATATATATGTGTATATATATGTATATATGTATATGTGTGTGTGTGTGTGTGTATATATATATATATGTGTGTATATGTTCTAATTTTAAGAAAAGCAGACATTCAAATCATAAGCTCTTTTCTTATGTACAGGCTTTTCACTAGACCATGAGCACCTATGGGCAGGGGCCATGTCCTAGTTAATCTTGTTTCTTTGGTGCCCAGCACAGCACTGGACTAGCATAGGCATTAGGTTTCTTGGTTGAAAATTAAGGTTAACTTTATTTTTTCCTCAAAAAAAAAAAAAAAAAAGTTAACCTTAATTTTCTCGCCCTGTGTCGCCCAGGCTGGAGTGCAGTGTCAGATCTTGGCTCACTGCAAACTCTGCCTCCTGGGTTCAAATGATTCTCATGCCTCAGCCTTCTGGGTAGCTGGGATTACAGGCATGTGCCACCATGCCTGGCTAATTTTTGTGTTTTTAGTTTCACCATGTTGGCTAGGCTGGTCTCGAAATCCTGACCTGACATGATCCACCCACGTTGGCCTCCCAAAGTGCTAGGATTGCAGGTGTGAGCCACCATGCCCAGCCAGAAATTAAGGTTAACTCTT
>NW_016108141.1:154362-170716 GCF_001604975.1 Cebus imitator
TGCCCTGTCGCCATGCTGGAGTGCAGTGGTGCAATCTCGGCTCACTGTAGCCTCTGCCTCCCAGGTACAAGCAATTCTCCTGCCTCAGCCTCCCGAGTAGCTGGGACTACAGGCATGCACTACCACACCCAGCTAATTTTTGTGCTTTTAGTAGAGATGGGGTTTCACGATGCTGTCCAGGATGATCTTGATCTTTTGACCTCGTGATTCACCTGCCTCAGCCTCCCAAAGCGCTGAGATTACAGGTGTGAGCCACTGCGCCTGGCCAAGATTAACTCTTAACAGTTAAATGCACATTAATCATTTGATGAAAAATAAAGAAATCATCAGCTAATAAGACAAAAGTTTAGCTGTGCACGGTGGCTCACGCCTGTAATCTCAGCACTTTGGGAGGCTGAGGCGGGCGGATCACCTGAGGTCAGGAGTTGGAGACTAGCCTGGCCAACATGGCGAAACTCCATCTCTACTAAAGACGCAAAAATTAGCTGGGCGTGGTGGCAGGCGCCTATAATCTCAGCTACTTGGGAGGCTGAGGCAGGAGAATCAAAAAAGACAAAAGTTTGAAAAATCAGTCTGTGGATGAGGTAGATGCTTCTAACTGAAACTACCATATATTTGTCTAATATTTTTTATCTCTTATTTTTTCCTGGTATTTAATAGAAACCTCTTTAGACCAATGCTATCCTTTTTATGCCTTTTACCAACAAATAACTCCTAATCATAAAGATTAATCCTATTGGCTAGGCCTGGTGGCTCACACCTGTAATCCCAGCACTTTGGGAGGCCGAGGCAGGTGGATCATTTGAGGTCAGGAGTTCAAGACCAGCCTGGCCAACATGTGTTTCTATTAAAAATACAAAAAAATTAGCTGGGCATGGTGGCGGGTGCCTGTAATCCAAGCTACTCTCGAGGCTGAAGCAGGAGAATTGCTTAAACCAGGAGGTGGAGGTTGCAGTGAGCCAAGATCACATGACTGCACCCCAGCCTTAGTGACAGAGTGAGACTCTGTCTAAAAAAAAAAAAAAAAAAAATTAATCCTGCTATATTGCTACACATCTAGAAAAGGCAGGATTGGATTTTAACCTTTTTAGGTTTTTTGTATAAACTCTTTCTATAGCTCGCTTAGGTTGACTGTGGAGCAAAGATACAACCGCTGAAAAGGTTTATTCTGGTTATTTCTTGGTTCATTCAGTAGATGTTCGTTGAACACAATTATACATCAGACCCACAGCTCTAAATCTTTCCGTATTCGTATTTGAAGGGATTAGATTCTGTGCTCATATGTTGCAGTAAATGCCACATTTCTTAGGTGCCAGTTTGACATGCACCATACCTCTTCTGAAACCAAGTGGTATCTGTTCCACGTCATGTAACATACCCACTCAGACAAGTTCCATCTGATTAACATCACTTTATGTTATTGTGTATGATACATGGTTTGAAATTTAGCAGCATACCAGTGAAGAGTTTGTGCTGCTTATTGCTTGGGAACTACCAGAGTTATAACTTATGAAAAGACGGGTTCTAAAGAAAGTGTATAATGAGAAAACTGAGTAGCAGAATTACTCCTAAAATTCTATTAATTGATACTAAAAGTACAGTATTTATTGCCAATTTAAGTGCCATATTGAAGTCTACTGCACCGTCTCTAAATAAGGTCAGCCTGGCCAATTTTCCATTAGAAATGAGTGCTGTTCTTTACTGAACAGATGCTCATCAAGGTGACATTTTGTATTAAAAAACAAAACAAAACAAAACAAAAAACAAAAACCCTATTTTAAACATCAGACCAGACACGTTTGACAAAATGTGCATACAGTGAGATGTAACTGGCAATTGAGTCCAACAGAACAAAACCAGCAGCAAAATTATTCCTGGGGGTTTGCTTAAGTGGATTGTAGGTGGAATCACTGGTACTGTTTAAATGATAATATTTCTTTCTCTCTGTGAATAGAATTGAGTTCACATTAGTCTAGTAGTGGGCACATGATACATGATACATTCTGCTCGAGAAGCTTGCATTCTAATTAGAGAGTTAAGACAGGCATGTGTCATTAAAAAAAAAGAATTGGGAAGGACAGGGCAACATATTCTGATTTTTAAATTTTCTGTAGTTATAAATAACATAATTGAAAGCCGTTTCTAAGATCCTTGAACTTTTGTGGGATTTCTTTTTTAATAGAGTTAAATATGAAACTAAATATACATAGCTTCTTGATCACCATGCCCATTGTCTAGGAAACATCCTGAGGATGACCTAAAGGAACAGAGGTCTGTGTTTTCGATGGGGAAAATACAGTGTTTACAAAAGCTTGTAAGTTTGTTTTGTTCTCTTGACTTTTTTATTGCTTTGGCTTCATAGGAGATTGGGTATATGAGAAGCATGTATTATAAAACTCAGAATGGTTTTAAATGGTGAATAGTAATTCCAGCAGAAATGTAAATCATTTAAATTTATAAGGTAGGATTATAATAACTATAGGTTAACCCACTGGTGATGGCAGGATAGCTCCAAAAATTTCAGCCATATATATTGTGAACCACAGAAAGGTGTAGATTGGAAATTAGGGTAGGAAATTTAACTGACATTTCTTGAGACTCCAATATGTGCCCAGTGCTATAATTTATATACATATAAATATATATGTATATTTTAGATGGAATCTCACCCTGTCACCCAGGCTGGAGTGCAGTGGCATGATCTCGGCTCGCTGCAACCTCCACCCCCTGGGTTCAAGCAGTTCTCTGCCTCAGCCTCCCGAGTAGCTGGGATTACAGGCACCCACCACCACACCTGGCTAATTTTTGTTTTTTTGGTTTTTTTTTTTAAGACAGAGTCTCACTCTGTCTCCCAAGATGGAGTGCAGTGGCATGATCTCGACTCACTGCAACCTCCACCTCCTGAGTTCAAGTGGTTCTCCTGCCTGATCCTCTTGAGTAGCTGGGACTACAGGCATGTGCCAGCACACCCGGCTAATTTTTGTATTTTTTAGTAGAGGCAGGGTTTCACCATATTGGCCAGGCTGGTCTCAAACTCCTGATCTCATGATCTGCCCACCTCGGCCTCCCAAAGTGCTGGGATTATAAGTGTGAGCCACTGCACCTGGACTGTTATATATATTTTACAGAGTTTTCTTATTCAGTCTTAGCAACAAGACAAAAGATGGTCACTAGTATCCTCACATTACAGATAAAGAAACAATTCCATCAAGTAATTAAATTGGCCAGCTCACACAAATAAGAAAACATCTCTAGCTGACCACCAATTCTATAGTCTACCCATGGCAGTCATGCTGCCCTAGTGGGTATATCCTGCTTTCTGCTTACATGGCTTGTGCAGGGGAACACCTCTTTTTAAAATGATCAGATCTTGTGAGACTTATTCACTTTCACGAGAACAGCACGGGAAAGACCCACCCCCGTAATTCAGTCACCTTCTACCAGGTTCCTCCCACAAAACATGGGAATTGTGGAAGTTAAAATTCAAGTTGAGATTTGGGTGAATACACAGCCAAACCACATCATTTCACCCCTGGCCCCTCCTATATCTCATGTCCTCACATTTTAAAGCCAGTCATGTCTTCCTAACAGCCCCTCAAAGTCTTAACTCATTTCAGTATTAACTCAGAAATGTACAGTCCAGTGCCTCATCTGAGACAAGGCAAGTCCCTTCCGCCTATGACCCTGTAAAATCAAAAGCAAGTTAGTTACTTCCTAAATACAATGGGGTTACAGGCACTGGATAAATACAGCCATTCCAAATGGGAGAAATCGGCCAAAACAAAGGGGCTACAGGCCCCATACAAGTCCAAAATCCAGTGGGGCAGTCAAATCTTAAAGCTCCAAAATGATCTCCTTTGACTCTATGCCTCACATCCAGGTCATATTGATGCAAGAGGTGGGTTCCCATGGTCTTGGGCAGCTCCACCTCTGTGGCTTTGCAGGGTACACCCTCCCTTCCAGCTGCTTTCACGGCTGGCATTGAGTGTCTGCAGCTTTTCCAGGAGCACAGTGCAAGCTGTCAGTGGATCTGTTGTTCTGGGGTCTGGAGGAGGATGGCCCTCTTCTAGCTCCACTAGATGGGCCCCAGTGGGGACTCTGTGTTGGGACTCTGACCCCACATTTCCCTTCCACACTGCCCTAGCAGAGGTTCTCCTTCAGAGCTCCACCCCTGCAGCAGACTTCGGCTTGGACATCCAGGCATTTCCCTACATCCTCTGAAATCTAGGCAGAGGTTCCCAAACCTCAATTCTTGACTTCTGTGCGCTTGCCGTGGAAGCTGCCAAGCCTTGGGGCTTGCACCCTTTGCCATGAGAACAGCACAGGAAAGACCCACTCCCATAATTCAGTCATGGCTCTATGTTGGCCAATATCAACCATGGGTGGAGTGACCCAGAGGCAGGGCACCAAGTCCCTAGACTGCACACAGCAGAGGGACCCTGGGCCTGGTCCATAAAACCATTTTTTTCTCCTAGGCCTCAGGGCCTGTGATGGGAGGGGGCCACCATGAAGACTTACGACACGCCCTGGAGATGTTCTCCCCATATTGTCCTGGGGAGTAACATTTGGCTCCTTGTTACTTATGTAAATTTCTGCAGCTGGCTTGAATTTCTCCTCAGAAAATGGGATTTTCTCTTTTATTGCATTGTCAGGCTGCAAATTTTTCAAACTTTTATGCTCTACTTCCCTTATAAAACTAAATGTCTTTAAAAGTACCCAAGTCACCGCTTGAATGTTTTGCTGCTTAGAAATTTCTTCTGCCAGAGACCTTAAATCATAACTCTCAAGTTCAAAGTTCCATAGATCTCTAGGGCAGGAGCAAAATGCCTCCAGTCTCTTTGCTAAAATATAACAAGTGTCACCTTTATTCCAGTTCCAAACAAGTTCCTCATCTCTATCTGAGAACACCTCAGACAGGTTTTCATTATCCATATCATTATCAGCATTTTGGGCAAAGCCATTCAACAAGTCTCTAGGAAGTACCAAACTTTCGCACATTTTCCTGTCTTCTTCTGAACCCTCCAAACTGTTCCAGCCCCTGCCTGCTACCCAGTTCCAAAGTCACTTCCACATTTTTAGGTGTCTACAGCAGCACCCACTCTACTGGTACTAATGTACTGTATTAGTCCGTTTTCACACTTCTGATAAAGATGTACCTGAGGCTCAGCAAAGTACAAAAGAAAGTTTTATAAACTTTCCTTTTGGACTCACAGTTCCACATGACTGGAGAGACCTCACAATCATGGTAGAAGGTGAAAAACACATCTCACACGGCAGCAGACAAGAGAAGAGTGCTTGTGGAGAGGAATGCCTCTTTTTCAAACCATCAGATTTCATGAGACTTATTCACTATCATGAGAACAGTGCATGGAAAACCTGCCCCCATAATTCAATCACCTCCAACCAGGTTCCTTCCATGACATGTGGGAATTGTGGGAGTTACAATTCAAGATGAGATTTGGGTGGGGACGCAGCCAAACCATATTATTGAGTGACTTAAAATAACAGAAATTTATTGTCTCACAGGCTTGGAAGCTGGAAGTCAAGAAATCAAGGTGTCAGTAGGGCTATGCCCCTCTGAAATTCATAAGCAAATTATTCCTTGCCTATTAGCTTATGGAGGTTTACCAGCAGTCTTTCATGTACCTTGGTTTGGCTCTTCAGATGGCTATCTTCTAAGGAACCAGTTATGTTGTGTTGGGGCCCATCCAACTCCAGTATGACCTTTTCTTAACTATTTACATCTGTAATGACACTATTTTCAAAGAAAGTCACATTCTGAGGTCCTAGTGGTAAGGACGTCACATTTCTTTTTGAGGGAGGACATGCTTCAACCCATAACACCTCCCATGTTCCACCCCAGTCAATACATCTTCCTTCTCAACAAAAGACACAAAGGGTGTTTTAAATTCATAATATCATCCCTGCCAAATCAGTGGTAGCGAGCAAGGAGATTGTGATGTATTCACTAAGAGGACTGTTACCTCTTCCATATTACAGATTAAGTATCCCTAGTCCAAAATCCAGAATGCTTCAAAATTTGAAATTTTTGAGCAGTAACATAATGTTCAAAGGAAATGCTCATTAGATCATTTTGAATTTCAGATATTTGGATTAGGGATACTTAACTGGTAAGTATATAATGCAAATATTCCAAAATAAAAAGAAATCCTAAATAATTCTGGTCCTAAGCATTTTCGATGAGGAACACTCCACCTGTACCTTATACCAATTCTTTCTTTCAAGTAGCTATTTTATAGAAAGCCTTCAAGCACTCTTTAAAAAATCAGTATGGCTGTAAACAGTTGTATCTTTCTATTACGGTCCTTGCTTTATGGTATCAGAGACCTCCTAGAGCTTAACCTTTCCTAGTGTATAGCATAATAGTATTGTCTTAGTCAGTTTTGTGCTGCTATAACAATACCACAAACTGTAATTTATAATGAAAAAAATTTATTGGCTCATGGGTATGGAGACTGGGAAATCTAAGATTGAGAGGCTGATGTCTGGAGAAGGTCTTCTTGTTGCCATGTCATCCCATGGTGAAATGTAGAAGGGCAAGAGAGGAAGCAGGGTGGTGGGTAGGAGGGGAGAAAGGGAGAGAAAAGAAAAGTGGGAGAGAGAAACAGTCCGCGATGGAGAGGGGAAAGTCTCACATGATTATTGTATTTTTAGGTGGTGATGTTTTAAATTCTAATGTCAAGAAGAAAAGTTGTTGGTCCTTAGATCAAATTGACTGTATAGATTATGTACTTCAGTCTGATATATGAAGACAGGAATTTCAGTGTCAAACACAAAATAACTATAAGGAATAAAGTTCTTTTGAGCACCGTGTAATGCTGTCTAACTATAGTGGTATCCAGATTTTCATTGGAAGATACAGTGTGTAGGCAGCTATGAAAGCAATTTTAAGGCAAAATTTTACTTACTCTGCAAATATACTTCCCATAAATTAAATAAAGGCAAATTTTTAAAATTTCTTTAATTTTTGATTTGTAAAGAGGATAGGCCAGTAAATAATTTATCAACTTGTGGCTTGGCACCATAGTAAATTGCCAGAAATAACTCAGCTTTATTTTTCAAAAGGATTAATGATTTTTCAAAAGGATTAATGAATGCATAATAAGTTTTCTTTCTTTTTCTAGCCAAGGACCCTTGTCATCCATTAGAGCAGTAATCAAGAGATGTAAGTTTGTTTTTTCCTTCTCTGTATTTTCCTCTGTAATAATTTTAAGTGATGATTTAGATTTCCAGCAGGTGATTATTTTTGACGAATCTACAAAGAACCCAAGAGTATCTTCTCCTAAGAAGTATTAAAGCATTTCAGACCAACCTAGTTTTCATCTTATATTTATTGATATGCCAGTTTCTCAGAACCATGTTTTTCTCTTACAGAACAAAGCTGGGTTTTTTTTTCTTAATCCCAAATTATAAAGCTGTATAAAGCTGTTTGTTTTTTAAATTTGCCTATCTAGTTTCTGTGATCTAATATAAATTTCGTGTAATCATTTTCTAGAGTTAGAGACATCTTACAGGTTTAAGAAATCTTAAATCCTGGCCTGGCACAGTGTCTCACACCTGTAATTCCAGCACTTTGGGGGGCCGAAGCATGTGGAAGACCTGAGGTCAAGAGTTCAAGACCAGTCCAACAAACATGGTGAAACCCCATCTCTACTAAAAATATAAAAACTTAGCTGGGCATGTTGGCAGGGGCCTGTAATCCCAGGTACTCGGGAGGCAGGAGACTTGCTTGCACCCGGGATCAGAGGTTGCAGTGAGCCAATATCGCACCACTGCACTCCAGCCTGGGCAACAAGATCGAAACTCTGTCTCAAAAAAAAAAAGAAATATTAAATTCTGTTCCTTTTGGTTCATTTGTTTCCACAGGTACTCTTCACAATATATTTTTTAACTGTGTTAAGTGCTTATAAAGATGGACTTACACTACCACATCAAGATAGAAGTGCTAAGAGTAGAATTCCTATCAGAAGTGAACATTTCTACTTTCTGTCCTTATCTCTTGGTTTAGACTTCAAAACTTGCTATTAGTGTGGTATTTTAACACTTTTTTAAATAAAAGGCTCTGGAAAGGTCTCTTTAAAAATAGAACATGGATTGCCTGTGATAGAAAAGGATAAATATAGGATTTTAGATGTTCTTCCCATTATTTGAGCTGAGGTTACCACCGTGAGGAGAATGTGCCCTATTTTTAGAAATATAACTTTTTTTTTTTTTTTTAGACAGAGTCTCTCTCTGTCACCCAGGTTGGAGTACAAGTGGCATGATCTCAGTTCACTGCAGCCTCCACCTCCTGGGCTCAAGCAATTCTCCTGCCTCAGCCTCCTGAGTAGCTGGGATTACAGGCACCCACCACCACAGCCAGCTGATTTTTATATTTTTAGTAGAGATGGGGTTTCACCCCATTGGTTGGGCTGGTCTCAAGTGACTTGCCCACCTTGGCCTCCCAAAGTGCTAGGATTACAGGCATGAGCCACCGTGGCCGGTCCAATAATTAGTAATATTTAGTGTGAATTTAGGATATTGACAGGTGATGAAGAACATGCATTTGAACAATCCCAGTGAAAATTTTACAAGGTGACAATACAGAAAAATACACCATGTTTCCCCACTCCATTTTTTTCTTTACTGGTGAACTATAAATATATGGGAATGCTATGATATATGATGAAGAGAATTTCAGGTATAAAAATGAAAATTTCTTCATAGCTTTTCATGCCTTATAACCCATGGGGTGGGGGTGGCAGGAGATGACAGGAAGAGAGATAATTTAAATACAAAATTAAGGTCTAGAACTTAGGCAAGAATTTCTTGGCTGGAGATATAACTTAGAATAATCATGGCTGTAGGCAAAATCCTGGAAGTAGCCAAACAGGTAGGGAGAAAGTATACAGGATAGGAAAGATGACAAGGGATAGAATCTTGGAGACACTGATGTCTGAGGACAAGCTATGCCTTCAAGGGGCATAAGGCAAAAATGCATGACCTAATGAACCCAGCCCTGCTGTGAAAGGCCTCCTTTCACTGAGTCATTTCTGTGGGCTCCTGCCTTTATTCCCTGGCTTCTTAACTCCCCTGGATTTCAGGACTTTTTTATTAGGGAAACACAACCTGTGCCTGACTTCCCATAGATCCTTCAAGATGGATCTTGCTCACCCAGAGGCCCCTGTGCTGTGCAAGGTGCAGCTAAGACGTGGGCATTAAAAGCTGAAAAGGGTTGGTCAGAGTAATAGAAGGAACAGGAGATGGCTGTATTTTAGAGGTCAAAGGAGAATATTTTAAAAGGAACAAGCGAACTACCAATAGCTCTTAATACTACAGCCAGGCCAAGCAAAAGGTGCTGAGAACAGGTCAACTACCGCAAATTTGTTTAATATGAGGAAGTGAGAATGAGATATATGAGCAGATAGTTGAGAAATTCGCAGAAAGAGCATGAGACAACACATGAAAATCTGTGGTGAAAACCAAAAGTGTTTGTAGCTATTAATCTTGTTCAGCACTGACAGAAAGTGTCAGTTTTTCTAGAAGGATCAATAGAGAAAAGAAAGATTTCATAGATGAGTGAATGTGAAAAAAATCAGAGAAGGAGAGGGGAAAGCAGTGATTCTCAAAGGATGTGCAGGAGGAGATCTGTAAGTACAAATGCGAGACACGTCCGTGCTCTGCAGCCTCAGTGCCACTCTGCTGCCGGGGGCCTGCTGCCCGGGGCCTGCTACCAGTGACCTCTGGTGTGAATGGGCAGAAGCAAGTTAAAATCGCTAACTTAAAACAATGTAAATCAACTACTGAATTGCCTTTTAAGTATTATTCATACTTTAAAATCAATCCTTATCAAAGTAGCAAATTGATTTTGCAAAATCGTTTGTAGATTTTTTAAAACTGTTGTTTAAAACTGCAGACAGGCCAGGCACAGTGGCTCACGCCTGTAATCCTAGCACATTAGGAGGCCAAGGTGGGCAGATTACTTGAGGTCAGGAGGTTGAGACAAGCCTTGGCAACATGCCAAAACCCATTTCTACAAAAAATTAGCCAGGTGTGGTGGCACATACCTGTAGTCCCAGCTACTTGGGGCTCTGAGGCAGGAAGATCGCTTGCAGCAGGGAGGTCAAGGCTGCAGTAAGCTAATATTGCACCACCACACTCCAGCCTGGGTGACAGACTGAGACCTTGTCTCAAAACCGAAACAAAACAAAACAAACAAAAACCTTCAAGCAGGTTTTTTGACTGTGGTTATGTGTGTGGATATCCTGGTTTGCAGAGACAACTCTTTGCAGTAACATATTTCTTTACTCTCTGTAACTGTGGTTCATCAACTTTCCTTTTCCATTTAAGTGTGCATAGCAGGGAAAAACAGTGGCATGACAAGACTGTCATGCTCCTGAATTCCTTTTAAAGGTTGGACAACTAGGTTCACTCTTTTTTCTTCCTTTCCTCTTCTATAACCCCTTCTTTTTTTCCCTTAGCACTCATGAATAGTACACAGCAAAAATGCCCCGTGGAAGAGGTATGTTTGTGACAATAACATGAAGTCTTTTAAAAGTGGTATGTCTGCTGATTGTAGCATTAGTGGTGGCGGTGATGTGATTATAGCAAACTTGAGCGGGCCTCTGACTTAACGAAACTGTTCTTACCAATCAGACAAACCATGCAGAGCTCTAGCGTCTCTGTCAGCGTGGTTTACTCTCGATAAAAATGTTGACAGGCAGTCACACCAGTTGATGATGTGAATATGAGGACATCCTCCAAGTAGAGACCCAGGGGTTTTGGTTTCAGATGTTAGAATCTGGGCTTTGCCGACCCACCAGAGGTTCACCTGTCACAGCTTCAATCCAGCCTAAATTTCATTTCCACCTTCCAGTTCCACCCCTGCCTCCCCAAACTTTGACAGTCTCCTTGTTCAGGGAGAAGCGGAAGTTAATAGGGTGGGGGAAAAGATCTATGCTTCCAATCTTTTCAAATAAGAATATTTGAGCAAGTTGAGTATTACAGACATATGAAAGCAACTGTTTAAAATAGTTTATATCTGAAACAAATTTCCTTTGTGCACAAATTTTTATAGTATTTGTAGAATTTTTTCCCCAAAGGCATCTTTAGAATATGTTCCTTGAAAAATAGAGGTAATAGTCTCTATTAAATAAAAATTGGCATCATACATGACATGTTCCAGATTATCTGATTAAGACTTAGTTTGCTTTATAAAGCAAAATTTGGGCCAGCTGCAGTGGCTCACGCCTGTAATCCCAACACTTTGGGAGGCCAAGGCAGGTGGATCACCTGTGGTTGAGAGTTCGAGACCAGCCTGACCAACATGGAGAAACCCCATCTCTACTAAAAATACAAAATTAGCTGGGTGTGGTGGCGCTTGCCTGTAACCCCAGCTACTCAGAGGCTGAGGCAGGAGAATCACATGAACCCAGGAGGCGGAGGTTGCAGTGAGCCAAGATCGCACCATTGCATTCCAGCCTGGGCAACAAAAGCAAAACTCTGTCTCAAAACAACAAGAACAAAAACAAAAAAGTAAAATTTGGGAAAATAATTTAAACTATCAAGCTTAAGGACTTGAGTTTCAGACTTAAGAAAAAAGTCAGTGCTGCATATACAATAATATGTGCCATAAACATGTTTATAAAAGTGATTTGAACACCTTTTGCATTTATTTTTTTCTTTTCTTTTTTTTTTTTAATAGTAATTTAAGTAAGAAAAGGCTAGACTCATGCCTGTAATCATGCCTGTAATCCCAGTACTTTGGGAAGCCCAGGCAGGAGGGTCACGTGAACCCAGGAGTTTGAGACCAGCAACATGGCAAAACCTCACCTCTCTAAAACATGCAAAAATTAGCCAGGTATGGCGTCATGTGCCTGTAGTCCCAGCTACTTGGGAGGCTGAGGCAAGAGAATGACTTGAGTCTGGGAAGTTGAGGCTGCTTTGAGCCCTGATCATCATACCACTGCACTCCAGCCTGGGCAACAGAGTGAGACCCTATCTCAAAACAAATAATTAAACAACTTACAGGTTATAAAATTTCAGTTAAGTTAGAATAAACATGAAAATTTGACCAGTTTCATTCTATAATAGATTTATAAACAAACATCACAAAAGCACCGTCATATAGATTGGGATAGATATTTAAAATTTTTCCTGCCCATTGTTATTTCATATCATCATCCTAATGCTCCAACCATGCAACTTATATTTAATAGCTGTCTTCTTTTCTCTGTTCGCTCTTCAAACTATTTTCCCAACCACAGAATGTGCTTTGGGGAGTTTTATGCAGTCTCCAATATACAACCATAATTAACTTTATGCCAATAAAATGATTATTTTTATTTACTTTTCTATTTAGGGATATTAAAATTCATACACTCCATACAATGTCAAGTATAAGCTTTTTTCAACTATTTACTCTGTAAAAAATTAAACCCTTACCTAACGTACTAATTTTGTACTATACCAGTTTATTCCTTCTTCAACAGCTTCTCGGACTTCTATTCAGAGTGAGCTTCATCGGGATAGAAGGTATGGTTGTATTTATAATAGAGGACATATTTTCTGCTGATAATTGAAATAAAAGTGTGTTATCAGGTAGCAAGTTAAATATTTCACTTTCATAAGCAATGTATTATTTTATTCTGCCTCATCAGTGTATCTCCTAAATTAACTTATAAGTTTGAAAGATGATTTTGCATGACAGAAGGAGTGATACAGGCTTGAAAATGTTCTTTTGAGTGTAATTATTTACTGACGTTGATTTTTAAAATGTTTATTAAACAACTGCCACACCTAAAGCATTATAACTGCTTCAGAGAAATGCTTTGTACCTCATGCTACTTAGCACATGTTGCCTAACCAAATGGATGGATGACAGGATAGAAAATTGAACGGAAGGATAAAGAAAGGAAAAGAGGAGGTAAGCAGGATGAGTAAAGCCCGGATGGCTTTTTGGAAAAAGGAAGGGAAAAGAGAAGGGAGGAGAGATATTATCTGAATAGGTAGATGGAAGGACCAGTGGACAGATGGACAGTAGAATGGACAGAAGGATGGATGGACAAATAAAAGAATGGGAGGGGTGGGCAGATGGGTAAATGGATGGATAGATTTTTTTTTTTTACATTATATCATGACAGTCAATCAGATAGATAGGCTTTTATAAGTCATGGTCCCTGCTGTCAAATTTCTGATAGTACAGTATAGAATAAAAAAGGACTTTAGAGTCAGAACCAAGTTCAAATCCTGACCATCACTTTCCTACCATGTGACCTTGGGCAACAAGCTGCTTAATCTCTCTAGCTTCTGTATCCCCATCCTTAAAATGGTGCTAATCATACCTACATCACAAGGTTGTTGTAAGAATTAATGTACATATGATGCTTAACATTTATTAACTAGTAACTCATATTTAGTTAGACAAAAGCTACAAGCAGAGGTTCTGAGGGAATGCAGTTCAAATTTAATCAATGATAGGTTCTACTGTTTCACAGTGTAGCATGAAAGTGTGTGAAATGCACAATTTTGATGACAGTGCTTTTTTGTTTTTATTTTCCATAGAGTGCTAGAGAAAGGCAGAGCAGGTATTATCATTTATATATGTTCCATCAGAAAACTGAATTTTCCACTCAAAACTGTTGATTGATTTGTTCAGGGGCACACAGTTGGTATTTGTTAAGAAATCAGGTTGAAGAGAAAATTTAAACATGCTCCTGGCGCAGTGGCTCACAGCTGTAATCCTAGCACGTTGGAAGGATTGCTCGAGGCCAGGAGTTCAAAACCAGCCTGGGCAAGATAGCAAAACCTCATCTCTAGAAAAAAAATTTTAATTAACTGGGCATCGTGGTATGTGCCTATAGTCCCAGCTACTCAGGAAGCTGAGGTGGTGGGAGCTTGAGGCGGCAGTGACCTATGATTGCACCACTGCACTCCTGCCTGGGCAACAGAGCAAGGCCCTGTCTCTGTAAAATTAATTAATTAATTAGTTTAAACATGACAATGTAGAATCAGATTAAGATAAAAGGAGTCTTGCCTAAATCACTACAGCTCTTCAGTATTAATGAACACAGGCCGGGCGTAATGGCTCATGCTGTAATCCAAGCACTTTGGAGGCCAAGGCAGGTGGATCACCTGAGGTCGGGAGTTCAAGACCAGCCTGATCAACATGGTGAAATCCCGTCTTTAAAAAAAAAAAAAAAAGTACGCCAGGCGCGGTGGCTCAAGCCTGTAATCCCAGCACTTTGGGAGGCCGAGGCGGGTGGATCACGAGGTCAAGAGATCGAGACCATCCTGGTCAACATGGTGAAACCTCGTCTCTACTAAAAATACAAAACATTAGCTGGGCATGGTGGCATGTGCCTGTAATCCCAGCTACTCAGGAGGTTGAGGCAGGAGCATTGCCTGAACCCACGAAGCGGAGGTTGCGGTGAGCTGAGATCGCGCCATTGCACTCCAGCCTGGGTAACAAGAGTGAAACTCCGTCTCAAAAAAAAAAAAGTATTAATGAACACAGAAAAACATATCAAAGTCTAGAAGTGAACATATAACCTCAAAACATTTAAACATAACTTTGAATTGGAACAGAGATGGAGTGAGGCAGAAGAAGATATTCTTTTTATATGGTAATTTTCATTTCAGAGTATGTATTTTATAATAACAGAAAACCAAGCTGGGCCCAGCGGCTAACACCTCTAATCCCAGCATTTTGGGAGGCTGAGGTGGGCAGATCACTTGAGGTTAGGGGTTCGAGACCAGCCTGGCCAATATGGCGAAAACCCATCTCTACTAAAAATACAAAAATTAGCTGGGTGTGGTGGTGTATGCCTGTAATCCCAGCTACTCGGGAGGAAGGCACAAGAATTGCTTGAACCTGGGAGGTGGAGGTTGCAGGGAGTCAAGATCAAGATTGTGCCACTGCACTCCAGCCTGTGCAACAGAGTGAGACTCAGTCTCAAATAACAATAATAACAGAAAATAAAACAATTCCATTTGACTAGTGGGCTTTTATACCTTACACTATACATCTGCCCTATAGGCTAGATAGCCCTGGAATGAAGAGATTGTATAGGCCTTACTTACTTAGTTCTTATCCCTATCAACCAAAGCAGAGCCAAGTGTGCTCAGGGTCCATCTCTTAACTTTTTGAGGCGAAAGTCATAGAGGATGACTGTCATTTGCTCCCTTGAAGCCTCTGTGGGTGCACTGTCAGAGACACCCCAGGCCAGACAGGTCATTTCCATGACTGTGTTAGTTCTTATAACTTTTTTGCGTGGTGGTGGTTTTCATGAAACTGAGAACATTTACAGAGAGACAATAGCTTGCTACCAACCTGCAAAACCTCATTGAGTCTTCTGTCCACTAGGCGCCCAGAGATCACCATTGTGGCAGCTGAGCCACTGAGACCAGCCTCGTGGTTTCCGGGAACCCCACACCCAGGTCTGGGATTTCCTGCATCATCTGCAGCAGGCCCTTGGAGGCCTAATGAGCTGGTTCCTGCTGAGGTGAATAAACATCACATTATCTCTTTGCATTTTATTTTTTAAATGAAATTCAAAGATAAGAACAGTGAGACTGTCAACACCTTGGCTATTGCCCATAGATGTCTGAAATCTTCATTCTTTACTTTTCAGCTCCCACCATCTTATGAACAAGTTATAAAAGAAATCAACCAAGTTCAAGTTAATACAACAAATAATAATAATGCTGCTGCCACTCCAAGGCACACTATTACTTCTGCAACTCAGACTGACTTTTCAGAAGAAATAGACAACGATCTGCCTCAAAGTAATGCAAGTAATCTGTCTTCCCTGATTCTGACCTAGTTCTAGGGAAGTAATCAGTAGGCTTCCAGCCTTTAAAATAATTTGCAATTTGTGCATAATTCACTGAGCTCTGCTGCCCAATCAGTGTGATCGCTGTGTGCTTGCTTTATTTGGATATGCAGTGATTATTATAATAGATCATTCTTACAAACTGCAGCCCCAATCTCTTGAGTTCACCCTAGTTTATATCACAAAACATCATCCATTTAACTCATGGTGGGTATTACTGCTGATACTCTTTATTCTCACTGAGAAGCATCTTCTGTTTAGCAACTTAAACTTGATAGGATGCTAAGGGTGGTTGTCCTGTTTTAGGCTCTTTTAAAGTGTTGCCCAGTGGTTCATGTCCGTAATCCCAGCACTTTAGGATTCTTACAGCGGGCATATTGCTTGAGCCCAGGAGTTTGAGACCAGCCTGGGCAATGTGGTGAAACACCATCTCTACAAAAAATTTAATTTTTTAAAATTAAATTTTAAAAAATGGGCCAGGTGCAGTGGTATGCACCTATAGTTCCAGCTATTGGGAGGTT
>NW_016108141.1:170946-176859 GCF_001604975.1 Cebus imitator
AAAAAAAAAAAAAAGAAAAAAGGAAGAATAATATTTGTCATATGAAGAGCACTCCTACAGGAAGCTGAGAATAAACATTTCCATTTTTGAATCATTTTTTACTAATTAAAGAAACCAAAATCTCTTGATATTCCATGTATGTATTTTTAAATCTGTGTATCTTCTGTATTTTTTTCTTATAAATTGTTAACATTGAGGCTTCTTTTTATTTGTTTGTTTTGGTCTTATCAGCACTACAGGCACCTCTCAAGCCTCTTCAGCCTTTCCCAGCAGTCTCATCTGGCAATCTTCCAACAAATGTGGCACCGTTAATAGTCTTTGATATTTCCGAAGAACAGAATTGTCCGGAAAACCCCAGTGCTACAAGATGTCCAGTGCCAAAACCAAGATCAAAAGGCAACCTCAGACCAGTTGCCAGAGATTCTCACATTAAAGAGCAAAGTCACCAGAAAATCAGCCCAGCAGCCATAGGAGAGGAGTCATCCCCAGGCCAACCCCAGTCTCTGCTGGACAACACTAGCACCTCAGACAGTCAGGCAGTAATGAACATTATGAACACGGAACAAAGCCAAAATAGTATTGTTTCCAAAATCAAAGTGTTTGAGGATCAGACAACTATAGAAACCTCAGGACTACCCAAGAAACCAGAAATTACTCCACGTTCACTTCCTCCAAAGCCTACTGTTTCCTCAGGGAAACCTTCTGTGGCTCCCAAACCAACTGCTAACAGAGCTTCTGGAGAGTGGGACTCTGGGACTGAGAACAGGCTCAAGGTGACCTCCAAGGAAGGGCTCACCCAATACCCTCCCCTGCAAGAAGCAGGAAGCATCCCAGTAACCAAACCTGAATTGCCAAAGAAACCAAACCCTGGCCTTATACGAAGTGTTAATCCGGAGATTCCGGCAAGAGGGCCCCTGGCTGAGAGCTCTGATAGTGGGAAGAAAGTGCCAACTCCTGCCCCGCGGCCTTTGCTGCTGAAGAAATCTGTTTCCTCAGAAAACCCCACCTATCCCACAGCTCCACTGAAACCTGTCACTGTTCCTCCCCGACTCTCAGGGGCATCACAAGCCAAAGCATACAAGTCCCTGGGAGAAGGACCCTTGGCCAACCCCCCAGTTCCAGTTCTGCAGAGCAAGCCCTTGGGGGACATCGATCTCATCAGCTTTGATGATGATGTTTTGCCCACCCCATCGGGGAACCTGGCTGAAGAATCTGTTGGTTCAGAGATGGTTCTAGGTGAGTGAAAAATCAGCAATGGAGGGGAGCTAAACTCATGATAGGATATTTTAAATGGCGCTTGCTCTTTTAGTTTCCAGTACATAAGTTATTGAGATGCATGCGTGTGTGTGTGTGTGTGTGTGTGTGTGTGTGTGTGTGTGTGTGTGTAGAGACAGAGAGAGACAGGAATGAACAGAGAGATCCAGAAACATGGAGCTAAGAGACAGGGAGAATGGAGACAGGGAGGGAAGGGAAAATACAGGATGGGGGTGATGGAGTCAGAAAGAAAGAGGGAGACACATGTATTGATTACTATTATGTGAGCCAGAAGGAAGCAGACTGGGACTAGGGACTAAAATATAATAGGAGCTAGGTTCTGCCTAGCTCCCCTCACTCTTGGCAGATAGAAGTTCAAGCTTCACACTGAAAGGATCCAGGGAGGTTGGACAACATGTAGAAGGATGCAGAGGAATCTTCTCATACATGGGAAGTCATGCAGTGGCCCCAGAGGGGCTCCTCAGATGAAATGGGCCCCAGCTGGGAGTGCTGGGAGAGGGACCAGTTCCAGGGGAGGATTCTGGAAAATGTACAGAATGAGGACCCAGCCACATGTTGCAAAATAGTTTTTTTAATCTTCACAGAACATCTTCCTTTGAGAGTAAAAAGTTTTGTAAATAAATACAACATTTGTAGGTTCGCTGCCAAGATCAGTACAATTAAATTTCCCAGAAGGCAGAGTGTGTTTTCCTTCCTCTCACTGTTCGGTTGGAGAGCGTGATGGTAAAGCTTATCTTTGTCTCGTCAAACTAAGCTGCTCTACTTGTCATCAATAAGATTTCTTTTACTGCTGTTTACTTATTTGGGTGGAAGTTGTGAACATATAAACAATGGAATTTTTAAAAGGTTAACTGTCACTGTATAAATATTTAACATGCCTCAAAATAGTACAGGCTCTGTGATTTCAAAACCAAATTCTGCACAGCACATGTGTATTTATAATGAAAGCAAACGTATACATTATTAATTAAATATTCACGCACAGAACATTGTAACTGACACACTACATTTTAGCATATAAATGAAAAGACATACATGGCTTTTGTCCATAAAGGGTCAAAGGTAAAACATTTGAATATATTAAGCTTCTGCAGTGTACCTAACGCTCTGCTAAATACTGAGGCATATGTTATTTTATTTAATAATTGCAACAACCCTCGTGAGATATCATTGACCTAAGTTTGCAAATGAAGATGGTGAGGCTGAGAGAGATCTGTGGATAACTTGACCAGTGTCATAAAACAATTGTCTAAGTCAGGATTCAAACTTAGTGTTTTTACTCTAAGTCTGGTTTATTTTTCACTATATAATGTTGCAACCCAATATTTTCATAAATCCTTAACCAGGCAACACTTTAAAAACTTTTCAAGTCTTTGATAATACCATTTTCTTATATAAACCTTTTTGGTGTTAACAAGATTCAGAGGACAAGTAAACCCAACAGCACCAAGCTGTTAAGGGGTGGAAACCATGCAAGCCAAAGAAATAATACCTTTTGTAGAACTCGCTAGTTTCTGTGGGGATAGGAACTTGACTAATAATTGCTGAGAATTTATTTTGTATCATCTAGCAGATAATTATAGTAATCCTCAAAAAGGAAGGTCAACAATATACTTTCAACATGAATACAGTCTCATGCTTCATACTCAGCCTTTTCTGCTTCTTGATTTCTACCACTTCATTGCACAACATTTAATTATTGGGGCATCTTTTAGCAAAGTGTGTAATTTGCTTGTACTATCTGACTTTAACCATTGCTCTTGACTATGGAGTTATACTGAGCTGAATACTACCTTCTTTCTAAACCTGCCTTTCTTCCTATATTTTGCAACTCACTAGTGACACCAACACGCACACCAGCCTTCCCTGGAGAAACCTAGAGATCATCATAGAGTCTTCTCACCATGTCACACAGTGACTAGATTGGAGTCTGCCAGGGCCTACTGTAATTGTTATGTGACCTCGGACAATTTACTTAACCTCACAGTGCCTCTGTTTCCTCATTTGTAAGACATAATCATACTCATCAGAGAGGGTATTGCAAGGGTTAAATGTGATTATGTAGGAAAGTGGTATCACACTATGTGAAACATGATGATCATTAAGTAGTAGTTATTGTTACTTCTCTGTCTTCGCATCTAATTAGTTACCAACTCTTGCTGCTGGTTTTACCTTCCAAATAGTTCTTGACTCTGCCTCTCCTTTTCATCCCTCCTTTTTCTTTCCCACCTTAGGCCTTTATGCTGTGATGACTGCAGTAGCCTCCTAAATTGAGCCCACTCAGACGAACCTATCATCTTCCACACTGTGGCTACCCAGGGGATTTTCTAGAATGTATACTTGCCCTGTTGCTTCCCTGCTTAGGCCCTCCAAAGGCCTTCAGTATCACCTCTGAATGCCTTGACCTGTGGAGGGATTTTCATTTGCTTTTTGATTTGGGGCTTTGTGACTTTTTGACGGTGTTTTGGTAGCACTGTCATTGTAAATAAAGGTTTATGGTCCCTGGGAAACCTTGCCTAATCATCCAGACACCAGGCAGAAACTGGGAGAGGAACACAGGAGAAAGAAGAGAAACTTACAAATACCCCTTCCCTTCCCTTTCTCTTACCTCAAAAATAAAGAAAATCTAATAAAATAGCATTCATAAAATGAAGTTGCCATATTAATCTCAAGCAATAGAGATCCAAAAATACTGAAGCTATGAAAACATTGTAAAGATTAGAAAAATTATTAAAGGAAAACTCATAAAACAGGCAATTTAATATTGGATTCATTTCTTGGGTAGAATGCCTTCCAGGTTAATGTAATGGAGCTGAGAAGTATTAGCAATTCTTCTTCATACCTCTCCAAAATCATACCCAGTTGTCAAAAAAAGCAGAATGTTTCTGCCATCAGCCCCATTACACAGACCAAAATAATAGTTTAGCAGCCAATTTCTGCTATTAACAGAACTCAAGGGAAAGAAATGACAGAAAAGCAAGCCAGAGATGGTGAAACTAATTATGATGACAAGCACATTATTAGAGACAGGTAATGGGCGGAAAACTACTTTATCATCAGTGTTTTTCTCAATCCACTAATGAAGACTGTGCAGATATAGGTGTAAAGAGGCCTGCTTGTTCGGCAGCAGGTGTGGAATAATTGGTGCTGATGTGAGGGGCAGAGGGAAGACAGAATACACACTGCAAATAAAAGTAGACAAAAATCCATTGTCTTGTCTTAGATTCAGATAGGAGATTCTTCTTAAGATGCTCTGTGGTTTTTTTGTTTGTTTGTTTGTTTGTTTTCCTATAGAAACAAGAGCAATCTGTGATAGAATTATGGCAGCAAGTTCTTAACCCTTTTCAGATTACCAGTATCTGAGAATCTGAGGTAACCTGAGACTTTTTTCTCTCCCTTGAAAATAGCCTTTAATTCAATGACTGTTTGGAGCTGTGAGAAAAAAAAAGAAAGAAAGAAAAGAAAATAGCCATTAGCTCATGTGTACACAGCTCACTGTGTGTACAATATCCAGAACTTCAAGGGCCCATTTTGGGCTCTAGATTAAGGACTTCTACTATAGAATATTGGAAATAAATGTCAATGAACTGCTTAAATTACAGTACATCCATAACAGTGGAGTATTTTGTGATAATTGAAAGAGGGGAGACCTATTACCCCCTACTGCAGACCAACCTCCAACATATTATTAGGTGAAAAATGCAAGATACAGGATAGTTTTTATGTTATTTTAGCTATTGTTTGTGTTAAATGTGAATGCAGTGTGCAGTGATGTATGAAAAGTTGGTAACAAAGGTTGTCTTCTGTGAAGGAACTGGATAGGAGAAAACAGGGAACCTGGTTTTCACTGTATGCATGTTGATCTCTTTTGAATTTCAGACCATGTGGAGGCATTACCTGTAACAAGATAGTAAAGCAATAATCTTTTTAAAAATAGCTGAACATAAGCATAATTAGGCTGAGAGAAACTGGGAGAATTATCTCTTGTCATCTTTGCCACTTCTGAAGAACTGCCTCCCCTAGTGACCCTCAGATTCTGATAAGTAGAAATTTTTAAAATAATAAAATAGTGATTTATCTAAAAGGTTATATTATTCAAGGTTACAAATACAAACTAGTTGTTATGAACTAAATATGTCTAAATTAGACAAATTCAAAATTTTATACCTGCATTATTTCCTTCTAAATTGAATCCAAAAAAGAGTTTTTATTTTTCTAGTTACTTTATGGAAAATTTTATGGCCATTATTGCCTTGAAAAAGTAATGAAAGAAACCAGAAGTTTCCTCTTTTGTTTTCTTATTTTTAAGTGGTTTGTTCTGGTTCGTTTGGCAGAAGTGTTATCTCAGCTTAATCTTCTAACTTTTTCCTTATGATTAAATTTATGTTATTGGATTTGTTTCAGTTAGAGAAGTAAAATATATTTGTTGTAACAAGTTAAACAATCAAGAGATTTTGGGTTAAAAAAATGTAATCTCCCCGCAGTGACCAGTGTGAACAAAGTATGCAGTCTTCTGTGCCTTTGGGCATGCCAAACCCAAGTTTACACATATCTACATAGTGGACTTTTTCCGGAAATCTTTACCATACTATACCTGTTACTCAGCAGAGTGCTTTCTTCTTTTTTTTTTTTTTTTTT
>NW_016108141.1:176957-178809 GCF_001604975.1 Cebus imitator
TCACTGCAGCCTCTACCTCCCAGGTTTATGCAGTTCTCCTGCCTCAGCCTCCCGAGTAGTTGGGACTATAGGCATGTGCCACCGCGCCCAACTAATTTTTTGTATTTTTAGTAGAGACCGGGTTTCACCATGTTGGCCAGGATGGTCTCAAACTCCTGACCTCAGGTGATCTGCCCACCTCAGCCTCCCAAAGTGCTGGGATTACAGGTATGAGTCACCACGCCCAGCCAGCAGAGTGCTTTATTAAACAATGACATTTATTATTTCTCTTCAGGATAATAGGTCTAAGTCTAATTCATTGTCTCTTTATACCCTTATACCTGCCTGATACCTCATAATATATCATAGCTGGTTCAGTATTTCCCCTATTATTGGAAATTCAGGTGGTTTCATTTGTTTTTTATTTGAGGGGTGGGTTGTTTTTTTTTTTTGTTCATTGTTGGGTTTTGCCACTACAAAAAATGCTTCAGTAAATACTCTCAGAAACATGTTCACTTCTATTGATGCTTTTATTTCTGAAGAATAAATTTCTGAAAGTGGGACTACTAGTCAAGGGTTATGAACTTTACACATTTTAACTAGTACTAATGATCCAGTTTCTCACCTAGTGGTGTCTAGAGTACCCCAACATGAAGTGCCAGCCTTGCTTTATATGTTGCCCACTTATAACTTCTGTTGGAAAAAATAGACCTCTTATGAAGAGACTTAAAAAGTGAACTTACCGTGTTGCTAGAGAGAAACTTGCACACCATCATAAGATGAAAAACAGGGCTCTGGCTCCACCTTCTCATTGAAGTGATGCTGTTTATCCTCCCCACTAATCTGCACTCCTCACATGGATCACAGCCCAGACAACATGCAGACAGAGAGGCAGATGCAGAGCTCACTGACTCAGTGAGCACAGCTGGGGGAGATCATTAAACAGACCACTCCTGCCAAACAGCCTGTGGCGGTAGAACACGAAGACTTCCTTGCCTCGCTACATGGAGAAATAATTTTTTTCCTGGAGACCTGTATAGTAGAATAATTACACATAATCTGAGTGCCAGTTATTAAAGAACAGCTAACAGTATTAAAAAGTAAAAGAAAACAAGAGAGAGAGTTAATAAGCTCGGACACTTTGAATACTTCATAAGTTATATCTATGCTACTTCAATTTAAATTCTTCAGGTTAAAACAAAAAATGATTAGACCCTTGAACACGATAGGTGACATCTGCCCACAGTGTGTGCAGGATTTGGGTCAGATTTCCTGAGGTCATTCCTCCCACAGCAAGCGCGTTTTTGATGCCCCCTGTGTTCAGCCCTCAAGGGTGCTGATTGGCCTCTTTTCTCCTTTCCCTGCCTGCCCCCACCCCCATCTATGCCCTCACTTGTGAAATGTGAGTGTGTAGGTGGTATACTGGCCCAGAATTTAATTTGATTTGGGAAACAATTTAAGCCATTCCATGCTCAAGATTTTCTTCCCCCTTCACACACACCCAAAAAGCATCATTAAATAAAATTTTAAACTAATAACCAACAGGTTATTGGTACCAAAAGCAGCTGTTAAAGAAATACCACTTCAAGCCAGGCACTAAGGTTCACACCTATAATCCCAGCACTTTGAGAAGCCAAGGTGGAAGGATCACTTGACCCCAAGAGGTCGAGACCAACCTGGGAAACATAATAAAACTCTACAAAAAATAAAAATTAGCCAGGCATGGTGGCACATTCCTGTAGTCCCAGATATGCAGGAGGCCAAGGTGGGAAGACTGCTTGAGCCCAGGAGGAAGTCGAGGCTGCAATGAGCCACATGATTGCACCATTGTACTACAGCTTGGGTGACAGAGTGAGACCATGTCTCAAAAAAA
>NW_016108141.1:179089-186274 GCF_001604975.1 Cebus imitator
CCATCTCCCTGCTGGAATGTAAGTTTCATGAGGGCAGAGTTCTGTGCTTTGTTCACTGCTATAGTTCCAGCACCTGGAAGAGTGTTTTAATGCATAGCAGGCACCCAGTCAATATTGAATGAACAAAAGTGAAAAATCAAATTACAAAGAAAATGATATAAAATGATCCTGGATTTGTTTTTCAGAACATCTGTATAATAATAATACATGTAATATTTATAGAAAATACATAGACATACCATATTTTAGACAATAATTAATTTTAGAGAATTATATTACAAGAGGTTTTCTTTTTCTATTTTATATAATTCTTAATTTTTCTGACTTTTGCAACAAATGCTACTTTGAAGTAAAAAAGTGCTATTATACTTGTTATTATATATTTGTTTTTATAACAAAATTAAAGAATTAAGGAATTTGGTTAAATCCAAAAACAGGAGCTTTGTTGTTTTATGGGTGACAGGTCATAGCAGAAGAAAGTTGTATTGTTAATACAGTAGTCTTTTTTTTTAAGTTTGATGACATTCTTTTGATAATCTTAGTTTTTTGAATGTAAGACTAGCCTCACTCACTGTGAGCTGGTAAGATTCCACAGAGTCGTCATCTTTTTTTTTTTTTTCTCAAGTAGTATAATAATAATTTCAGCTAGCTTGCCATCTAGGGACCTTCCTAAATGGTAGATAAGAAACTTAAAATAGGATTGTACTTTACCATCACACCTCCCCACCCAGCACTGTTACTGGCATAAATATGTAAGCAAGTGGTTGGTGAGAGAGTGATGCCTTTGGCAGGGTATCTGATGGTGGGGTTGCCTGAAAACTCGGTGGAAGAGAAGGTGAAGTATCAGATTGCTAAAAGGGCTTTTATTCTTAGCTCAGCCCTTCATGTATCCTGCAAAGAACTGGTCAGCAAAAGGTGCTTATTGAATTGCACCTCATAGCAGGCAGAATGTGAATGCTGTTCATCACAGGAGCTATGGAGTGCATCGTTTTATAGGGAGTATCTCCCCACAGGCAAGATCCATAGAACAGGTGCAGAATTATAGCATATACTCATTTCTCCTCTTGTTAAATAAAGTCAAAGACAGTTTCATGCAATCCTACATGCTGAGTAGTAGAATACCCATTATAGAGCATTTTCTTTTATTTTTGCTAATCTTTATACTTGTAGATTTCCCTTTAAAAAAAAGAAAAAGTTACAGTCATTTTTCCAAACCACCAAAAAGGACATTTATATTAAAGACTTTCAATAAAAAGGTTTACAGCTATGCTTTTGTTTAAAGTATTTCACCTAAGCATAAACTGTCTATTTAAAATATTGGGTTGGTGCATTACTTTTAATGGCAAAAACCACAATTACTTAATAAATCGGTTAAGACAGAGGAATGCTGAGTCATATACCCTTGCCCCAAAATTAAATATTTGAAGAGGTATGTCTTATTTTATTTATGGGATAGAATGTTTTTGATTTTCATGTTACTGAAGTGTATTTTTACTAAACTAAATCTGAGACTGCTGAGCACCTTCCCTGTGCCAGGCACGGCTCTGGGTAGGATGGGGGCCCTGGGAGTAAATGTTCTGGGACAGGCATAGGGGGTGTCCAGGAAAAGAGTCTTTCTTTCCTCTCTGGGGCATATGGGAGGCTTTACGATGTGGGAAAGATGGTCTCCTCCTCTCAATTGCCTCTCATTTTCAGGCAGACGTGTATGAAATGATTACACTCCCCTGAAAGATCAGCTTCTACATAATTCAAGATGATCCTCGATCTCTCTCACCAGAGAGGAAGAAAAGCCACATGAATTATTTACAGAACACTAAGTTATTTCCTTTTATGAGCTCCAACTTTGTTTTTGTCTCTGCAAACTGAGATTTTGTTTATCCATGAATAGTTTCCCCTGGGGCATGAAAAATATGACTCTTAAATTATGAATGAGGTTTTTTGTTTCAGTCCATGTTAACTAAAACATGCAAAATAAACTATGTTTTTCATTAGATCCCTTTCAGCTCCCTGCAAAAACAGAACCAATAAAAGAACGAGCAGTTCAACCAGCACCCACCAGGAAGCCCACTGTAATTCGAATTCCAGCCAAACCAGGAAAATGTAAGCACTTCTCTGCTTTCTTTATTTGCTTCTTCAAGAGCTTGGGAGAAATATATGCTAATTTATCAATGTCTGCTTTTGAAGTTATATGTAATCTGCCATTCATAGTCAAAGCTATTCAAAAGCAAGTTGTTTTTTCATAATTCTTCGAAGAATTAGTACAGTAAATTTGAATTTTTTCTTTCTTTTTTTTGGAGATGGGGAGTCTCACTCTCTTACCCAGGCTGGAGTGCTGTGGAGCAATCTTGGCTCACTGTAACCTCTGCCTCCTGGGTTCAAGCAGTTCTCCTGTCTCAGCATCCCAGGTAGCTGGGACTACAGGTGCACGCCACCATGCCTGGCTAATTTTTGTATTTTTAGTAGAGACAGGGTTTCACCATATTGGTCAGGCTGGGGATTTCATTTTTCTTTAATGATGTCTTTAGACAGAGAATAGAGGGAGACTGAAATTTAGAACAATCGTTATATCCCACGTTAATACCTCTGGTACAGATTTGGTGGGAAAGTAACCTAAACCAATAGCAAATAAAGTTGTATATGTCTATCAGTCAGGAGTATATCATTCCAGTCAGCATAATCTCAAATATGGCTATGTGTGAATTCTGTGAAGATTAGTAGCCAAAAGCTTTAAAAACATATAATTATTTATAAAAATAATTCTTAAATTAGTGTAACATTACATTTTGATTTACTTCCTTACTTGGTTTTTTAATAGTATAACAAATTCTATAGGAGCTCTAATAAGTACTTCAAAAAGAAATCTGATGGTTATTATAAGGGGAAAGCCACAAGGGCCAGAACTATTTATTTTAGATACCAGATTATTTAAAAGGTGATTAAAAGTATATTTGTATATGTGTACACACACACAGTGGGTTCCAGAGCAGTTCGTGGCACTGCTTGGAGTGATCACACAGCTTTCTGTGAGGGCCTCTGATTTCGTTTATATCTGCACTGCCTTTATATAGCCCACATGCATTCTTGCCTTTGTCTAACAAGAGATTCTGCCCACTTCATTCCTCCTAAAGCAGAACAAGCATTCCACTCTTTCATCTGTGGCACCCAGGATTATACTGCAGGAATATCCCTTGTGTTATAGGGGTTTGGTTTTTCTATAAAGCACTACTCAGAAGGATCATGTTGGTTTTAGTATCTTCTTGATGATTCTGTTATTAACTGATGGTTCTCAGCCAAGTAGCAAGAAAATTGAACTGAGTTGCTATGAAGAATGAGGAGAAAAAAATCAAGGGTATCAAATTCTGGTTCTAGTTTCTTTGGAAGTTATATTTTATTTCTTTCGAGGTAACATTTTAATGTTAGATTTTAAAACTGGTGGTAGGTGGTAGACGAGGCATAGTGGCTCACGCCTGTAATCCCAGAACTTTGGAAGGCCAAGGTGGGCAGATCACTTGAGGTCAGGAGTTAAAGACCAGCCTGGCCAACATGGTGAAGCCCTGTCTCTATCAGAAATACAAAAAAATTAGCCAAGCATGGTGGCACACCCCTGTAATCCCAGCTACGAGGGAGGCTGAAGCACAAGAATCGCTTGAACGCAGGAGGCGGAGGTTGCAGTGAGCCAAGACAGCACCACTACACTTCAACCTGGGCAATAGAGCAAGACTCCGTCTCAAAGAAAAAAAAAAACTGGTGGTATATTTCTTTTGACAGTATTATATAGCCCACAAATGATAGCTTATTGGGTTGTTTGCCTGTTTGCTATTACTTTGTTAAATGTATTTTAGATTTTAACAGGTATAGTAACATATAATGTTAAGAAATATTGGCCGGGTGTGGTGGCTCATGCCTGTAATCCCAGCGCTTTGGGATGCCGAGGCGAGTGGATCACTTGAGGTCAGGAGCTCAAGACCAGCCTGGCCAACATAGTGAAACCCCGTCTCTATTTAAAAAAGAAAGAAAGAAAGAAAGAAAAGAAATGTTGCAGTGGGTTTTAAGTAATACAACTTTTACAGAAATTAGTAATAAATACAAATTTTTAAATTTATTCATCTGTTATGTCATTGTCCCCAAGACCACCCCCACCCAGGTTTGATGATTCACTAGGAGGACTCACAGGACTCAACATATAATTGTATTTATGGCTATTATTTATTATAGCAAAAGTATATGAGGTACAATCAGCAAAGAGAAAAGGCAAATAGGGTGAAGTCTGGAAGAGACCAGATACACAATTCCAAGAGCCTTCTACTGGTGGAGTCAGAGGACATGCTTTAACTCCTCCAGCAATTAGTCGTGACGATACGTGTGAAATATCGACCAGAGAAGCTCATTAGAGATTCAGTGCCCAGGGTTTTTATTGGGGGCTATTTATATAGGCACTCCTAAAAATTTTGGCACATACCAAAATTCCAGATTCCCAGAAGAAAAGCAGATGTTCAACATAAACCATATTCTGTTTTATCAGTTTTGAGGATGGTGAGAAGGGTCCCAAAGTTTGAGCTCGTATATGCCAGTCAACAACCAATCTTATGGCTGGGTGCGGTGGCTCACACCTGTAATTCCAGCACTTTGGGAGGCAGAAGCGGGTGGATTACCTGAAGTCAGGAGTTCAAAACCAACCTGGCCAACATGGCAAAACCCTGTCTCTACTAAAAATACAAAAATTATGTGGGGATGGTGGCATGCCTCTGGCTGAGGCAGGAGAATTGCTTGAACTGGGAGGCGGAGGCTGCAGTGAGCCAAGATCACTGTATTGCACTCCAGCCTGGGTGACAAGAGCAAAACTCAAAAAAAAAAGGACCAATCTTGTAAGTGGGACTTTATAGGGATGAAGTTTCAGGCCTGCTATGTTTACTTTTTCTGTACCTTGTAAACTACATTAATGAGCTCTGAAATCCTGAAAAGGATATGCTGAGGAAGCAGCTTTAATTATTATCCTGACAAAGCTCCAAGAACTGGTAGAAAGTTGAATTCTAGGAGTTCGAGACCAGCGTGGCCAACATGGTGAAACCCCATCTCTTCTAAAAACATAAAAATTAGCCTGGCATAAAAAAGGATGAGTTCATGTCCTTTGCAGGGACATGGATGAAGCTGGAAGCCATCATTCTCGGCAAACTAACACAGGAACAGGAAACCAAACACCGCATGTTCTCACTCATAAGTGGGAGTTGAACAATAAGAACACGTGAACACAGGAAGGGGAACAACATACACTGGGGCCTGTCAGGGGTAGGAGGCAAGGCGAGAGAGCATTAGGACAAATACCTAATGCATGCGGGGCTTAAAACATAGATGACAGATTGATAGGTGAAACAAACTACCATGGCACATGAATACCTATGTAACCTACACATTCAGCACATGTATCTCAGAACTTAAAGTAAAACTTTTTTAAATTATTTTTTTAAAAAATAAAAATAAAGGCTCAATTAAATTAGCCAGGCATGGTGACACACACCTGTAAACCCCAGCTACCTGGGAGGCTAACGCAGGAGAATTGCTTGAACCCAGGAGTCAAAGGTTGCAGTGAGCCAAGATCACACCACTGCATTCCAGCGTGGGCAACAAAGCATGACTTCATCTAAAGAAAAAAAAAAATGGAAAGTTGAATTTTATACTGCTTAATGTGGGAGAACTGAAATGACAGAATGGTTCCTAGACAGTTATTTCTATTGGTATCAAAATTCAGTTCCTCAGAATTTTATTAATATAATTATTAACCAATGCATATATTCTGTGGAGGAAAAAGAATGAAACTTTGGTGTCTGAAAAATGTGGAATGGTCAAGGGAAAAAGGAACTAGCTTCATTGTGCAGATGTCCTTGAACTTATTTGAACCTGTCAGCTTCTTTCCCCTGGGGTCTGTTTCTTCTGACCAGGTTGTCCTTTTCCCAGAGGTCTGCATGGCTCCCTGCCTCACCAATCCTTCAGGTCTTTATTCAATGCCACTTTTTTCTCAGAGACCTTCCCTGACTACATTATTTAAAATTGGAAATTTCTTACCTCTACATCCCACACACACTCACACCAGATAATCCCTATGTTCCTCCTTCCAGTAAGCTCTCTCCTTTCTACTTTCATGTTACTGCCGTGTACTCTTAAATATTTGTCACGACAGTTTTATATTCTAAATGGTCAACTATTTCCTTGTAAGAATAAGGAAACCACAGCCAGAAAATATCTTCAAGATGGTGACTAAGTTGGATGTTTTTATTATGTATGTCTTAATTCCCAGAGCAGCCTTGCCTCTCACTAAGAATGTTTGCCTTGCTCTAAATCATTGTTTTCCTAGTTGCTAGCCTGGACATTTTCCTCCCTTTGAGAATGTTTTCCTGTCTGAGGATAAAACAGGAACCTGACAAATCATCTTCTTGTTATAGATTTTTCACGTGAAATGGAAGTAGAGAGTGTACATTTGATAAAAAAGAGAGAGAGACAGAATGCTCATCTGCTCATCTCCTTTTAATGCCTAAACCAAACACTGTAAAAGATGGCTTTAGCATCCTTCAGTATGTTATAGTCATCCACTTTCCAATTGTTTTTGCATACCCATTTTAATTAGCTGTCACTAATCAAATCTGATCATTTTTGTTTCCTTCTTTTTAAAATAAGTGAGGGATACATTATCACTGATATGGGTGTGGTTTGGATGTAAAGGTACTGTTTGTTTAATTGAGGGCAGTTATGTTCATTAATAAGAAGCTAATGAATTAGAAAACACATTGAATTCTTTTTGGATAAGGGAGTGTTGGGTACACCACCCATTAAGAAGCAGCGTGGTGGCCAGGTGAGGTAGCTCATGTCTGTAATCCCAGCACTTTGGGAGGCCAAGGCAGACAGATCACAAGGTCAGGAGTTCAAGACCAGCCTGAACAACATGGTGAAACCCTGTCTTTACTAACAATACAAAAAATTAGCTGGGCATGGTAGAGCATGCCTGTAATCCCAGCTACTCAGGAGGCTGAGGCAGGAGAATCGCTTGAACTTGAGAGACGGAGCTTGCAGTGAGCCAAGATCACGCAATTGCACTGTCGCAGTTGCACAGATCTCACTCTGTCTGGGTGACAGAGCAAGACCCGGCCTCAAAAAAAAAATTTATATATATATATATATATACACACACACACA